>NC_042998.1:63122826-63187826 GCF_006345805.1 Octopus sinensis | reverse complement strand
TGAAAGTTTGGATACGTGAATACATTTACATATACTTAATTAACCACTCTTTGGAGCTGAGAAGGTGGAGGTTTTCGAAAAATTCACAAAATCCTTAATTTCTGATGCAAACAAATTTTATTGACATCAATTGAATTAGCATTTGTCCGAATTAAGTGTGGAAAACAACATCCATCATGCGGTATCCGTTTTCATTGATGCTTTCTTGGAAAGGCTTTCTTGGAAGTTGTCTGACGCATTTCACATTTTCCAAGGTCCGTACTGCTCGTGGCGTTGCCACCGGTCTTCTATTCATCAGTGTACCTCGTATAAATACTGCATTCACACAAGGTAAGATGATTGTGTTACGGTTGAGAAAAGCCTGATTTCGGTGAATGTTAGAGTGGCGCCGAAACTCACGCTGCACTGCTGTGACAGACGTTATTCTTCACGTAACTGTCGTAAGCAAACACGCGATGCTTTGTCGTAAACAGCGACATGGCTTTACCTGAAAAGGGAAAAAAGAGGCTAAGACACCACGGATATATGTTCCACCTACTGGGGCTGAGAAGTAGCCATTTCAAAAAGGGCCATCCTCTCTGCCCCACCTTGAACATGGATAAATACAAAAATGAAGATGAATTTACAGGCTGCAATTGACAGCACTTTACTCTTTTCCTGAATGATTGGCATCACAGATTGTCGGAGTATGTTCATGTGAATGGAACCTGTCATAGTACTGTCAAAAATGATTAACCAAATTATTTGATTTAATAAACCATATCATACTGTAATATGCGGAATATTTGGTACCAGCGATTTACTGATTCATTTAATTTAAATGTAGTCTAGTTACTCCAAACAATCTTTGGAGGATAATTATGAACATTTTATCCATCTTGCAAAGTATCACTCTAAAACCCTACTCTTTGGTCCAGATCATGTTTATTGAGTTTTTGGACTATTCTGGGAATGTAATTTTTCCAATGACGGTATTTCAAAATAACTATTGCATGACTGGCGTGTCATACACATTTTCCTCAACTCTTGCAATACTAGATTTTACTGCTCTTTCTTGCTTTGTGGAACTCGCCGATGTTCGCAGTTTTCAGAAACATTTGTTGTAAAAATTTTGCTCTGTAGCTTTTGCTTCAAGTGTATCTCAAATTCGTTTGTTATTAAGTCGTGTAGATCAACATTCTGAAACTCGCCCTTGGATCGTTCTTACATTTCGGCTTGCTTCTATGTTTATGTAGCTATTTAGGTAAAAAAATTCCATTGTAAAATGCTTAGTCTGGCACCCTTCAATGATTGTAATGGGGTAAGTATAAAAACTGTTAAAATGAGCTTACGTTTTGAATGACAGAAATAGATAGATAGATAGGTATAGATAGATAGATAGATAGATAGATAGATAGATAGATAGATAGATAGATAGATAGATAGATAGATAGATAGATAGATAGATAGATAGATAGATAGATAGATATACAGACAGACAGACAAATAGATAGATATGTTTCTTTATTAGCCACACAGGGCTGAACACAGACGGGACAGATTACAAAGTAGCGCTTTTCTTTTTTGGGGGAAAAAAAGGTGGGGTAGGTTTTCGATCAAAATTGATCGTAAGGTGGAAAGAAGAAAATGAAGAAAAAAAGAAAAAAAGGAAAAGAAACAAAAGAAAACAAAAAAACGATCAATAGGGATCGTGTATCACAGTGTCATGATGTAAGGTGATAAGGGGGAGCAGATAAGGTTTATCCGTGAGAAGAAAAGCCTACGGAAACGACCACGGTAAACTCGGTCAATATTGTTACATGTTACCACATTTGTTTGCAAGTAGGTAACCCTCTGTTATAAATTTCCGGGTTCATAGTATTATGCTCAAGTGATAGATAGATAGATAGATAGATAGATAGATAGATAGATAGATAGATAGATAGATAGATAGATAGATAGATAGATAGATAGACTGATAGATAGATAGATAGATAGATAGATAGATAGATAGATAGATAGATAGATAGATAGATAGATAGATAGATAGATAGATAGATAGATAGATAGATAGGTAGTTTTTTATTGCCCAAGCAGGGCTGAACACAGAAGGGACAAAATACAAAGTAAAGCTTTTCTTTTTGGGAAGAAGAGAAGGAAAAAAGGAAAAATCTGGGGCCGATCAATAGGGATCGTGTATCATAGAAATGTCAATGTAAAAAGGGAAAACACATTAGGTTTGTCCTTGGATAGAAACGCCTACAGAAAAGACCAAGAGAACCTTGGGCAATAGTGTCATGCAAAAAGAAATCACAGAGTGAGTGGCTCTCTTTTTTCCTTTTGTTTTTTTTTCTTTTGATTCATAGGATTATGTTCAAGCTGGCTCCGTCATTCACACATGCAATTCTTGCTACATTCACACACATTTTTTTGAAACATTCACCAGTCAAAACTTCCTTCTCTACTCTCACCTTCCACTTCAAGTGATACTTGAAGAAGTTGATGAGAGATTGACCAGAGAGAAAGTGTTTGTGTCTAGACCTTTCAGACGCGTCCACCATACACATTCTTTCGCCATAGCCACAATTACGATGAAAATGGCTCTCCCTTCCCATTTCAAGGAAAGAAGCGCGACAATATTCACGATAGACTCGGTTGATAAACCGACTCCTCCCACACTCCAGTCGTTCGACATAGGCCCACAGGTCGGAAATGGTTGGACACTGTACGAGTGCGTGCAGAACAGTTTCGTCGCTCTGATCGCATCTCGGACAGGTCGGCCCCGTGTTTCTTGAGACATGCCTGTAGAGCTTATCCCGAAAGGGTAGCGCTTCTCGATAGCACTGTCGGGTCAGGAATCTTTGGAAGTTATCCATAGGTCCCGGCCCGAAAATTGTCTTGAACAGGCGGGTCAGTTGTTCTTAGTCAATGCCCTGGTTCGCCCCGAGATTGTCGTCGTACCTCCCCTCCACTAATCCCCTATAGAATGCTTTGGTTGTGTTGAAATCGCTCAAGGTCGATCCGGAACGGCATAGTTGCTTGAGAGCAACGTGACATTCGGGGTGGCCATTCGGCCTTCCTTGGCCTCTTTTTGAGCCACGACTGCATTTCGGTCATGGAGACGAGCTGCGGGAAAGCGCTCCTCACAAACGGCGACCACACCTGTTCACCGTCATCTACGTTGAGCCGGAGGTGTCTTAGTCTCAGCGCGTGTCAGCGCATCAACCATGTCCTGCCCAGCCCTCCTTTTAACGGGTGTTGGCAGCAAACAGATTGCTTGACCATCCTTTCCACAAGAAGCAGAAGAGAATGTTCTAGTTTGGTGAAGGTAGGGTCGGGACAAGGCACCACGGTCAGGCGGTAGTAGATGACGGACTCGATGTACGTGCTCGCCACCTCCGCCCGACCTTTTAGGGACAGCATCTTCTCGGCCCATAGTTAGATAGATAGATAGATAGATAAATAGATAGATAGATAGATAGATAGATAGATAGATAGATAGATAGATAGATAATAGGCGTACACATGTACAAAAGCAAAGACAAGCATGTAGATAGGTAGGTAGATAGATAGGTAGGTAGGTAGGTAGGTAGGTAGGTAGGTAGGTAGGTAGGTAGGTATGCAGGTAGGTAGGTAGGGAGGTAGGGAGGTAGGTAAGTACGTGTGTAAGTATGTATACATGCCTGCATGTACGTATGTATGTGCATTGACTGTCAAATTTCCCAATGGTGGTCATACACGAAGAGAATATAGGCTGAAGATTATGAGCTGAAAATAATGCCTAGTTATTTGAAACGGTCTGCCTCTTGAGAAATAGGTGATATTAAGTTCAATGCATAATTTATTCGCCACAATGTCGAATGAGAGACTACAAAATTCCTTCTAACAGTCAGAAGTGAGAAATTCAATGAACCTGATGTTTGTGCTCAACATTATATATTTTGGACGTATATTTGTGTCAGTGGTCAACACTTTTGATGCATAGTGAACGCAAGGGTTAATGAGAGATTAGAAGTACAAATACAATTATTCATTTGTGTCAAAAAAAATTTCATTAATTGGCTAAATTAAAGAAATAACATTAGAAGATTTCCCAATGGTGCCTTCTGCATGTACAAAATAGAGCTTAATAAACTCTTTCACATCCCAGATGATGAGCTGAACGTAATATTTAATTAATTAATTGGTATTGTAGCCCTAATGAGAAGGAAATCATTATCATTAATAAAACTTTAATTCTCAGAATAAATAAGGGAGACAACTTGTAACAATTCAATTAACTGAAAATATTTTTTTTAATACAAATATTCTAACGTTGCGAGTGATAATTGAATTTTGCGCGTTATGTTTACAGCTATGCATGTGTCGTCCTCCCATGGGTCACAAATAGAAACTCAGTAAGAAAATGTTTAACTGAATAGAAAAAAATATATTTACACTGAATGCATCTCTAAATTGTAGATTATTATGTGTATACGCTTTGCTAATTAAAATCTTTCAATAATGAGAGACAAAGACTTATGTTAATCAGCAATAACTCTGTTACATACACAATCACAACTCTTCTACATTCATACACATACACACATATAAACAACAGTTTTACGCACATCCACATATAACTGCGTATATTTACATATATTTGCATAAATCTGTATAGGTACCTCTGCATATACATGCATATATATAATTTTGAAGAAAGTCGATACATATATTTTCATTTCCTACAAACTATAACTGCGCTTGCGCAGTGGACTTGAAAAATTATCTTGTACAAAGATGGGACAAGTGTTGTATATTTGTCACATAATTATACGTTAATTTTTAGCGCCCTTTCTGATGAGAACACGCATAACAAAATATTTTATTTAATTAATTTTCGAAACCTAGGTACAAGTGGTAACTATTGAAAATGTTTGTATTTTTCATTCCCTTCGGAATTACTCTTAACCGTGGTTTGGGCTTTAACTGTTCCATTTATTATGTAAGGTGTACTGTTTTTGGCCACCCAGCCCTTTCATGCTTATTCATTCATTCCACACTTCGTTCTTTCGTTCCCCCTCTCTCACATTTCTTTGCCTTCCCTCCTTGCTCACTTTCCTCCAATTTTCACTTCACTGTGTACCTGTCATTTTTCTCGCCCTTCCTTAATTCTTCTGTCCCTCTGCTTCTACCTCTCTCTCTTCTCTTTCCACGTGACCGGCGTTCGGCCAAGCCTGATCTTTATTTCTTGGTCTGGCCGTTGTCCGTGCAACATCGATATTCCTCCTGTGCCTGTGAAACCTTGTACCTCTGCCGTAAGGCTTCATTTCCACACACCCCAGTTTAATTTAATTCGTCCTTAGCCAAACGACACCTGTTGTTATATCCTGTTATTATTTTGTATTGATATGTGTAACATTGTCCGTCTTTTTCTGTCCTTGTTTTGTATACATTCGCTACTTTCTTCCAAGGAATCTAATGCTGTTAGCTTAGTTTTTCCTTGGAGATGGCCAGATTGGAGCAACCTCGAGTATAATCAGCGAAATTGCGAAGATAGTCTGGTACTTGAGTGAGGAAAGAAAACTTTGAATGACTCTGTCCCATTGTTGTATCACCTAGCTATCCGGATGTTTTGCGTTCTTGTCCCATTTTGTATTATACTTATATCCATTCATTCTCTATGCTCATTGTTGCAGGGATGGTCGAGAGGCAGAGAGTTGTGGCATCTTTTCTTATAAGAAACAATTGACGTTACACTTTCCGACTGGATTTTGCACCGTAACCAACTGATACTGTCTCATTCTTCGTCTACCCCAAGGTCACATACCAGCTGGCTCGACTTGAAACCTCCGTCATGCGATTCATTCCTGCGACATTCCTACCGCACGTCATATAAAATATGAATAGATGAGGTGAAAAGAAGCAACCCTGCTGAATTTCAACACCCAATTGAAAGGTTTCTACTGAGCATAATTTACCCGAATGCAGAAAATTGAGCATTCGTATAGCGACTTGACAGCAACTTGGTTCCCTACTAATCCTAATCTCCTGTAAAACCTTTCATAGCGTGTCCTACGGCCCGCTGTTATATGACTTTAATAGCTCTACAAAGCAAATGCACGCTTCTTGGCAATATTTGCACCATTTCTCGAAAACCTGCCATAGAGTGAATATTTGATCGGATGTGCTGCATCGAAAACGGAAGACAAGCTGTTAACATGTTGGGGTCAGCAATATCCCTACATCTCTTATCCAGACAACTAACAAAGACTTTACGGAGAGGATCTACAAGAAGATTCACCAATAATTATAGCACTCTTTCTTGATTTTCTTTTTAAAAATTGTGATTATCTATCCTTGTTGCATTAGCTTTATTATTAAAGCATAACCGAGGCAGAGAAGAGCTTCTTCGTTTAAGATGTTTAACATCGTTGGCCGAATTTCATCCTCCAATCGGCCCTGCCTCACTTGAGTGATTTTATTGCCTATATAACGTGAGATTAAACTTTGCCTCTGGATGAACCAGGTATTCAGCCGAAAATTTTATTGTTACTTGATTCAGATCAGCAAAGTCTTCTCTCCATATCCCAAGATTTTTATCTCTACAGAGATAAAAATCCCAGCCGAGTTCTAAACGGTAAATGTGAAAGAGGGTTTCTTGTTACAAAGCAAGCGGATGGTCTGCCAGAATACTTTATTGGCCATTGTAAAGTCAGAATACATCTTAACCTCAAATTCCCCTCGTGGCGTCGCCTTCGACGATTTTACTATCTCTACTGCAACTTCCAGCCCTCAGTTTACTGCCTGCGCAAAAGGAGGAACTTGTTTCCAAATCAAGATTTTTAAGCCATCTTCTCAGATAACGTCTTAGGGTAATTACTGAACGAGATGCTTAGATCTACGGCATTGTACGCCGAAGAAGAGGCGGACGAACAAAATAATCTCCATAGCAATTCGACGTCTTCAATTCCGTCCAGACGTTCTCTGCATTTAGATGTAGTTGTGTCCACATATTGGATTCCCATTCCATCATCTTTCCCATTCCTCCAAATGATGCTGCATGTCGCACTGAACTTAATAGTGTTATGTGTTCTCCATGCATATGTTTGAGTGCACCGATTTTTTCCCACTTCTTCCTTTTTCTTGTTTGACTTTCCCATGTCTCCGGTTTCTGAAGAAGAGCTTTGCTCGAAACGTAATAAAACCCCTCTTCTTTCCTCCTCTGAGTGTCTTATTAATATTTTGCATGTACCACATCCTCGTGTTTTTTTTTCTTGTTTTTCTCTTTCTCCATTGCTTTGATTATATATATATATATTATATATATATATATATATATATATACACACACAACACACACCCACACATATATATATATATATAATATATATATATATTATATATATATATATTATCTATGTGTGTTGGTGTGTGTGTGTATGTGTATGTATATGTATATGTATATACATATATAAATGGATGGATAGCTGTGAAAGAAACATCTTTCCATAACGACGCCGTACTATAATAATGATTCTGCGATGTTGTGTTACTTCCGGGAAAACGTTTCATCCATGAACAATCACTTTTTCATCACAATCCCTTTTTTATCTGCCTTCATTACATACCAAATTTTGTGACTTGCAATGTCCTTAGGAATGTATTAGATCTACCACAAAAAATTTGTTCGGCTGCAGCAGACTTTGTAAATAACCACAAACTAAATATTAATATTCTAACGTAAGTATATTTTGGGAAATATTTTTAGAAATTTCTAATACCATCACACATTCTTACATACTATGATTGATATCCATACGATTCACATTTTAAAGAAATCAATACTAATTCTTTTGTTAAGAAACTTTAAAAATATATATCTTCCAATGTATTTCCCAAAAGCATTTCAAAAAAATATTCTTATAAAAGCAAGGCATCTATTGGTTTGTTATTAGATTGTACAAGTGAAGAACCTCTTTTCTAGGAATTTTTTTTTTTTTTTTTCGATATGGGGAAGAGATAAGATATGTTATATTATCTTTAAGTATTTTTCAATTACAGTTTCTATATTTCTTTCGTTTTAGAAATCGTCACCAATATTCATATACATCAACGATTTTGTTTTCACTGGATCCCTTCTCTGTAGGGGGATTCAATAAAATGATATCGGGAGCCAGTATTTTGAAAGGAAAAGAAAATTGTAATTGTAATCTGTATTTTAATTCAAGTTTGGTGGGTTTTGTAGAATAATCAAATCGTCAAAAAATCGCTTTGCAACATTTCTTCTGGAATTTAAAGAAAGCAAGCTGACAGAATCATTGGTACGCCGGGCAAAATGCTTAGTGGTGTTTCGTCTGTCTTCATTTTCTGACTTGAAATTCCATCGACTTAGCTTTTCATCCTTTCGGGGTCGATAAAATACTTGAACAATAGGGTTAACTCTTCTCCCTCATATATGCTTGCCTTGTACCGAAATCAGAAACGAGATCTTGTATAAATGCAACGAACAACATTCTTCCTCTTGTTCAATCGGCCAATAAATTTGGTTGGAATTCATGATTTATGTATTTTCTTGATCAGATGTGGAAACAGCATTCGGAAAGAAAATTCCCTATGATAACGAAATAATATACTCGAAATCTGCTGCGAGATTCATAATAAAATTATTCAGTTGACTTTATTCATTAAACATTTTTTCTGTTCATAGCGTAACCAATAAAATCGGCTGCTTTTAAAACAGCTATGAAATGGTCTAAGTGAAGATTGATAATATTACATTTTAATACGACATATTTACTAATGGTATTATGAAATAAATAAGCTTTTTATCTACTCGATATTAATATCAACATGTTTTTAAAAGTTATTAAGCTAAAACCGAATGATATATCCGAGCAATATAATTGTATTTCGCTTCATTATTAGATTGAGAGGAGAATGATTACAAAGCTAATAGTAACATCATACATATATTAGTCAAACTAAAAGGCCGCTCTCTTTTTAAGGAAGGAAGCCGCTTCAGAAACATTCAGCAATAATAAACTCCCCGATGCAGAGTATATTTGCTTTTGTAAGAGGGGAAGTTATAGATTACTGAAGTGCTACCTTGGTATTAATCGACCGTAAATAAAATGCAATATGAAGCAGCCGAAGTCAAAATATGGATAGATTATATGAATTATTCAAAGGCGTTTATTGCCATTACTTGCTAGCTTTCCTGTGAACTCGTAATTTATACCAACTTGCTATTATTAGTAGCACTGTACTAAGCAAATATATAACTTTGTTAGTGAATTTATAACTGATGTGTGGAAAGTGTTACCTTCGGTAGACCTACTTTATCTTTTAATGAAGAATGAATACAGTATCCCTGAACCGTTACAGAGTCTAAGACACAACTGGGAGAGTATAAGCTATCTTCAAACGGGAAACCAGACCCGAATGTTTGCAGAAACGTACTTGGGCTCGCTGATGGGGATTTTAAACCAAGATTAGTGTTAAACTAGCCGCTGAAGTAGGCTATAGCAGGATGTGAACACAGTGACAAAGATCTATAAATAAAAGCGCAAAGAATACGGTTCGACGGTCTTGTAGTTCCGCCAATCAATCGATTCTTGTTGGTGCATATTTTATCGACCCATGGAGGATAAAAGGAAAAGATAACCATTAGCCATATTTGAACACAGTGTGTCGTATTGAATACCATGAAGTTAAAGTATTTTGTCAAACGTTACGACCACTGCCGATTTTCGGTGTATATTCTTATTCTAAAGTGTTTATTTCTCAATCCTAAGCCAGCTTCATATACGAGATTTTCTATCTACATACCCCTATGTTGAATAAGATATATACTTATATATATATATATATGTATATATATATATATATATATATATATATATATATATATATATTAATATAATTTTATATGTGTGGATATATACATACATATATATATATATATATATATATATATATATATATATATATATATCATAAGCAAAGGCTAAAGAAAGTTTTCTAAAGCCAATATACTGAAATCCACGTTTAATCTACTTGATACAGAAAGTTGAACTGAAAGCGGGCAACTCTACCTTTGGAACATTTAAATTTCGTTATCTTAATATTGAATCAATTTCGGAATCAACACTAAGTGTTTGTTCTTCTTCAGTTAAGCTTACGAGAGAATACAAGTGAGATACTCACATGCGCCCATATATCTATATATCTATATATATATATATAGGTAGATAGATACATAGATATATATATATATATAGATATAGATATAGATATATAGATATATAGAGATAGATAGATAGATAGCTAGATAGATAGATAGATAGATAGATAGATAGATAGATAGATATAGATAGATAGATAGATAGATAGATAGATAGATAGATAGATAAATAGATAGATGGATAGATAGATAGATAGATAGATAGATAGATAGATAGATAGATAGATAGATAGATAGATAGATAGATATGTTTCTTTATTAGCCACACAGGGCTGCACACAGATAGAACAAATTACAAGGTAGAGCTTTTCTTTTGAAGGTTTAAAAAAAATAAAATAAAAAATAATAATAATAATATAAAATAAAAAAAAAATAAAATAAAAAAAGGGGGGGGTCGATCAAAAGGGATCGTAAAAGGAGAGAAAGAGGACAGAAAAAGGGGGGGTTCAAAAAAAGGGGGGAGAGGAAAAAAATTGATCAATAGGGATCGTTATCACAGAAATGTCAATATGAAGTGTAAAGGGGAGGACAGGTGAGGTTTCCCGTGGAAAGAAAAGCCTACGGAAAGACCACGGTAACCTCGGTCAATGAAGTCACATGTTATATTTCTTTTTTTTTTTTTGCAAATAAGCAACTCTCTGTATTAATTTTTACGGTTCATAGAATCATAGTCAAGGTGGCTTCGTCATTCATACGTGCCATCCTTGCTACATTCACCCATCTTTTTTTTTAAAACATTCACTAGACAAAACTTGCCTCTCTACTCTCACTTTTTCTTCAAGTGATACTTGAAGAAGTTGATGAGAGATTGACCAGAGAGGAAAGTGTTTGTCTCTAATCCTTTCAGACGCGTCCACCAGATACCTTCTTCGCCATAGCCACAAGTATGATAAAAATAGCTCTTCCTTCCCGTTTGAAGGAAGGATGCGTGACGATTTAACGATAGACTCGGCGGATAAACCGACACGTCCCACACGTGACAGCAGTCGTTCGACATAAGCCACAGGTGGGAAATTGCTGGACACTGCACGATTGCGTGCAGAGCGGTTTCGTCGCTCTGACCGCATCTCGGGCAGGTCGGCCCCGTGTTTTTCGAGCCATGCCTATATGAGCTTATCCCGAACGGGTAGCGCTTCTCGGTAGCACCGCCAGGCCAGGGATCTCTGGAAGTTGTCCATAGGTCCCGGGCCGAAAGTCGTTTGAAACAGGGCTCAGGTATTCCTCGTCGACGCCCAGGTTTGCCCCGAGCTCGTCGTCGTACCTCCCCTCCACTAATCCCCTATAATGCTTTGGTTGTGTTGAAGTCACTCAAGGTCGACCCGGGACGGCAGAGTTGCTTGAGAGCAACGCGACACTCGCGGTGCCATTCGCCCTTCTTCGGCCTCTTTTTGATCCACGACTGTAGTTCGGTCATGGAGACGAGTTGCGGGAATGCGTGCCTCACAAACGGCGACCACACCTGTTCACCGTCGTCTACATAGAGCCGGAGATGTCGCAGTCTCAGCGCGTGTCTGCGCATCATCAACCACGGCAGCCCAGCCCTCCTTTTAACGGGTGTTGACAGCAAATGGATCGCCTGACCATCGGGACGCATCCTTTCCACAAGAAGCGGAAGAGGATGCGTTCTAGTTTGGTGATGGTAGGGTCGGGACAAGGTACGACGGTCAGGCGGTAGTAGATGATGGACGCGATGTACGCGTTCACCCCCCTCCGCCCGACCTTTTAGGGACAGTTTCCTCTCGGTCCATTGCTGGCGAGAGTGACCACCCTACTCGTTATCTCGTTCCAGTTCTTCTCCATTTGGAGGTCCGGACCGAACCAGACCCCGAGCAACTCAACCGGGCCGTCTGTCCAGCGTCCCACGACGGAGGTACTGGTGGACGGCATGGGTTTGCTTCTCCAGGTGCCGAGCCGCAAGCCCACTGACTTTTCCCGGTTGATTTTTGCTCCTGTCACCGCTTCGTAGTCTTTCAGTGTCTCGCCGACCCGCTCGATGTGCTGTGCGTGGCTTGAACACTATGACGGTGACGTCGTCCGCGTATGCAGACACTCGTCCCGCATCCTAATTCTCGCGGGATGCCCCTCAGAGTCGCCAGCTTCCGCAGTAGTGGCTAAGAGTCAATACGTATAGAAGCGCCGAGAGGGGGCATCCCTGACGGACCGAACGTGCAATGTCGAAGGGTCTCGATAGATGTCCATTTACGCGAATTACCGAACGGATGCCTCTGTACAAGGCAGCTATCCAGCCGCGGAAGACGGGACCGAAACCAGCCGCTCTCAGGACTGCCTCCAAGTATCGATGGTCTATCTAGATAGATAGATAGATAGATAGATAGATAGATAGATAGATATATAGATAGATAGATAGATAGATAGATAGATAGACACATAGATAGACACATAGATAGATAGATAGATAGATAGATAGATAGATAGATAGATAGATAGATAGATAGATAGATAGATAGATAGATAGATAGATAGATAGATAGATAGATAGATAGATAGATAGACACATAGATAGACACATAGATAGATAGAGATATATTTATTTATTTATTTATGTAGGAGTTGTTTGTTTATTTAGTTATTAAATTTATTTACCGACACTGTTGTTCATAGCGTAAATGTGTTTGGAATTTGCGGTTTCTTTGGTATGTTTGTACAACACTTATTTTAGTGATGTTGACACCACCAGATTAAATGATATTGCCCAGGTGTTGAAACCATAATGATATCCGTAGGGCAGCTGATGATGGTGGTATGTTGGATTGTTGATGTGGCTGCTTTTCTATACGTAGAATAGTGTTATAATCAGTGTCTCTGATCATTATATTCCACTATATTGAAACAACTAACTCAAACTCAACCACTTATAAATTTCCAAAAAAACAATTACTTCATAATACATATTTTTAATAGCAGAGATACAGCCAGCAAATAAATAGATGTTATGAAATGATATAAAATGATATTTATTCAATACAATAACGTATTTGCTGTAATTATAATCATGTTATTATGCATGTTAGCAACGCGGTGTTAATAATACTGTTTTAAAGATAATTAAGCATATGATTATATGATTAGCAATATCAGAATAACAATAGTTTTCGTCATTTCCCTCCTTATCATCATCAAAATAATGAGATTTTTTTTCGAAAACTAACGAACGTAAATATTCAGTATCAATTAAACAAACCGAATTCACATGACCATGAACGTTATGGATAAAAGAAGAATACTTTTATACATTTTACTGTTGTTTCCTTGACTCAAAGACAATACCAACTTGCAGAAAACAACACAACTATCACATTTATAATTCTAAATACAGACGTCCTATTTGAGATTAAGAAAACTAATTACATTGAAATCATAAAATTTATTTCATATTTGATATTTTTGTTTTTCATTGTGTCCATCTCTTCAAACTATGGTTCTAAATTCACATCAGGTATTGGTGAGGCCTGCAACAAGACCATATTTCCTCCAATGCTGCTCCGTCCACCGTGAAGAAATTTATAATGTACGATAATTTTTTTCAAATTTAGAATTTTGCGTTTCTAATTATCTAATTATTTTTTCATTAATAATCATACTTCGTGTTCCTCGTTAGTAAATCTGAACTTATAATTACAGACTCTAAACGAGAGGAAAGATGAGGTCATTGGTTCTCCTTCAAAGTATAGTATGTGGTATATGTGTATGTGTTTGTACGTATATAAACTATATATATATATATATATATATATGTGTTTTACGAATTGATGTACGTATGCCTGTATGCATATATGTATATATATATATATATATATATATATAGTTAATCCAAACATGAAAACCCAAAGAGAAAACACAACAACGCGAGGACGTGGAACAAGTATAGTATTATTGGACGCTCAGGAAAGAAGGAAAGAAGGAGGGTTTAACGTTTCGAGCGAAGCTCTGCGGCAGAAACATAGGAAAAGGAAAGATCCCAAAAAGGGAAGACGGAGGGAAAAAAATCGCCAACGGTACACACGCGGTCACATTTTATATACACGCATTATTAGTGTGCTTTAATCTCCATATAAAACGTTAACAACTCTAAAGGTGTTTAGTTGCATAAACCAGTGATACATTTGACAAGAAAAGCTCAAAATCGAAACAGCCATTGCTTATCATCATTCACTAAATATGCGGAAATGAAATTACTGAACTTATAACTTTAATACATCTCTACTTATAGTTACTCAATCAGTGGTTTGTTGTTTTGTACAGTCGCTACCGGCTATAGCGACAGCTGACGTGGTTATTTATGTGACGTATATTAGTCTTAGTGTGGCAATAGATTTCTTGTTATAATGCTATTTGAAGTCGCTTTTGTTGCTTTTGTTGATATTGTCCATGTTGTTGTTGTTGTTATGACGGTCACAATAGTTTATATTTTTTCCTACGACTGTTATGATAATTACAGCTATTTTATAATCAGATATTAGAGATTAGGCTCACTGTGCTTTGAAACAAACAATATTAAATGCATACACACAGATCGATGGCACTTATCTAGTTTTATTAGATTCTACAAGCATATTGTTATTAAACATTTTAATTTGTCTGGCATAATGTTGCATTGTGTTTCTGACAAATCAGTGTTGGTGTGTGTTTTTCAAATATAATTTGCAGATTCGATGAAATGACTGGTTCATGTCGCTCGAAAAGGCGTGTAATCCTCAATGTTATATTTCTCTATCTGCATCCCTTTTTTTTTTCTGTTTCTTCATTATAATGGTACAAATTTTAGCACAAGGCTGCCGGTTTTCTTTTAGAGAAAACAAAGGAGGTTACATCGATCCCAGTTCTCAAATGGTACTTATTTTATCGACCCGGAAATCATGAAAACCAAAGTCGGTCTCGATGGTGTTTGAACTCAGAACGTAAAGGCGGACGACTGCTATTAAGAATAATAAACTTACCTGTGTCTATAGTCATGCGATGTTCGTCCATTCTTATTCAAAGTTGTTTGTTATCAAATGTTCAATGTAACACATAAGACATTCCAGATCAGTTAAGCCGTTCATTATATTTATAGACATGTATCGAAAGCACTGAAGTTTATTAGTTTTCCCCAGATATTACATATATTGGATGTTATGACGATGACTATGATTGCAAATATTAATCAAAACACTTGATAATCTGTCTCAAAATTATGGATGCTTCAGCTAATAAGCTCTCTCTATATGTATTAAGTTTGCAAAGCGATTATACATAATACTGTTATGGAACACCGTTGTCACTTCACAATGGTAGTTGATGGGATACGATCGAATGTAAATTAGATACAGTGTATGAAATATGGCAGAGGTTAGACATAAACCGTTCTTTCCATACACTCATTTTTATGTCTCTTATCATTATACATCAATTGCCTCTCTTTGTTGAAATTTCTAAGAATACATTGTATTTGTGTGTGTATTTGCACTGGTTTCTCTATTTTGTCTTGCATGATAATCGATAAACGGAAATCTGGGTTTCAGTGCGTTGTGTAAGTTTATACTGGTGTCTGTGCGCAATACGCATATTGTAGTATATATAGTTCAAATTAAATGGTTTCTGTAATTGTTTTAATATCTGTGACATGAAAGCCGTATGTACTTGCAGTAGATGTTATTCATTACGTTCTCCATTCATATTTTATCAGAATATTTTGCCGTTCGTTTTGTTCCGCTATATTAAGTCATAGTTTGCATTAAACATTTCAGTTCACACAGGACATACCCTCCGTTAAAGAAGACCAGAAAACTTCATGTCATTGCCTCATAGATTCGGATTAGATTCATGTTGAAAGACACCAACAGAAAGTATCATTAGATCTTAGTTTTATTTAATCCGATTCTGTGTCGTATTGGTTTGTGTTCTATTAGTACTGCTCTATCTGATACTGTTGTAATATATGTTATTTATGTTGTAATGGATAACAGATAAAGTAATGTCCATAGTTATATCAATTTTGTTGTGAATATTTCATCATTTTGTATATATATGTCTGAAAACGGGTTTCTGATGATTAACTTACCAATACACTAACGTGTGATTGATCATAGATATAATCAAATATAACAATTTTCTCTAAAATATTCAAAATATATATTTAACAGATAATTCAGGTTTATATGGTTGTTAACCTAAAGAGTGTGGATGTGTATAAATGTATAGGAATGCATCTGTATGAAGGGTAAATACAGAGACACAAAGATATCTAGCTTTGCGCCTATGATAATTAAGTCAATTATTATCATTTTCATTATTGTTTTGCTTCTATAGACTTATGCTGTCGAACTCTGCATTTGAACATTTGACAGAATCCGTTGATCTACAACGCTTCTTCTTATTCAACTTTGCTGAAATTTGTTATCAAGCGTCTAATATAATGCGAAGGAAATGACTGATCGGTTTAGCCATTTATCATATTTATATACAAATATGGGAGACAGAGAGAACTATTACTGTGAATGATAACCAGAATTCTTTGTAATCTATCTCAAAATTCGTGCCATGGATTATTTAGGAACTTGTGGGCTCTCACGAACCAGTCTTTGAACAAATAACTACACCTATGAAAGTAAGTACGTATGTGTTACCTCGATTGTCCGTGGAATGATTTGGTGTGGATTTGGTTTCTACCCACACGAAGAGGCAAATTGTGCCAGCTCATGTAAGATCGTCTTAGGCTTAAGACTGAGAAAAGAAAAAGGATGGGGAGAGAGGTAATATCTATGGCACGTGCCTTGCAATGTTCGAGCAGGATGATACTTCAACCTATACTAGTGAATATCACATTGGTGCTAGACAAGGAAGATTGCTTTGTTGTAACAGGAATCGAGTAAGGGAGTCTAACTGATATATGTGAAATTTTCCTTGAGGTCACCTCCAAATTCAATTGTTAAATGAAATATCTGGATATCACACACCATTTTAATTCCATTTGTAGCATCATCACAAACAAATAGATATATAAATAGAATGATACCAACTAATACACTTTCGGCTGTACATAAAATAGACTGTCAATATTAAATGAGGTACAGAAATCAAGCCGATAAAATCACAATTTTCGTTACTTTCAGCTGCAATTTTTAATATATAAGACTCTTCTAATGGCAGATTCTTTTTGAATATTCCATTGATTAATAAATCACTGTGTTACTATAGGAAACATTTCAGTGCAAGTTTTTAGCGACTTCAATTTTCCGCATGGTAAATTCAGTGATGGCATCTGTTATTAATTTTGTTTGACATGTTAAATTGTTACACCACAGAGAAACGACAAAGCCGTTTATTACCAGAAACTTTTCCCTTTTGACTCATTTGTAGATAAAATGTTTAGAATGAATTGTTATGTCTATACATTACTAAACACACCTACTCACTGTCCAACATGTTATTCAAATGTATTCAGCTTGCTTTTCGGCATAGCAATGAAAGAAGCGGAAGGTTTAGAAATATACTTTAATCTTAGTATGTGCGCAACCCCAAAAGAGAAACGAAAAGTAAAATATAGAGAGGTAATAAAAAAACCTCTACGCCAATTTTATGTACTCATCACTATAATGCTTGTTATATATTCTATTGATTATCTTTATTCCCATCTGCTATCTGTTTCACAATATTATGAACAGAAACATCACTGCAGCTATTTTCCTCTACATTATTCATAACGTAAGTTTCGTGTTGCAATGTACGGCAGTTCGGGTTCCGTTCCAGGGTCAGACCAATTTTACCTCCATTTTCTTTTTCTTTCACAAGGGGAGGTTACTTTTTATCTCTTGCTTAACTTTTGTCCGTTTCTGATGAAACGCATCCGTGAGTTCTGTTCCACGGCTTTTTTTAAGCGATTTGTAGCCGTTTCTCAGAATGAATGATGGACAAACAAAGAGGTAGACATACTGACTGAGAGAGAGAGAAAGAGAGAGAGAGACAGAGACAGATAAACACACTGGCAGACAGATAGATAGATAGATTCAAATAAGAATTGGCTTGGTGAGTCGTCAAAATCGAAATTAAAGTGTATTATTGATGAAGGCAAGATTTGAACTCTCCTTTTAAAATTTATATCAATTTGTCAGTGTATATATATACATATAGATATATATATATATATATATATATATATATATATATATATATATATAGATATATATATATATATATATATATATGTATATATATATATATATATAATATATATATATATATGCTTGTGTGTGTATTATATAGATATATGTATGTGTATATGTATATATATATATATATATATATAACTTACTTGGAAGTAGATGCGTGGCGTTCCATCATATAACAACAAAATAATAAATAAAACATATGCATATATACATATATATATGTACGTACCTAGATCTATATGTATATATCCATGCATATATGGGTACAGGACACCAAAAAAGCGTCGAACACAGTGAGAAACGAAAACATAAAAACAAAACCAAGGAAACGGACATCCTACGACCGCGAGTTCACTGCCCCAACCACAGGGCCTCCACATACATACACACACACACACACACACATATATATATATATATATACAATAGACATGATATACTTATACATATACATACATACATATATGAATACTAGCAGTATCGCCCGGCGTTGCTCGGGTTTGTTTCGACCCGCTGGAATTGAAATTTTTGAAAAGTAAAACTTTTGCATTATGTAGCTTGTTATTCTCTTCAAGTGAACATTTTTCTGGTTGAAATACACCGAAAAGTGGCGACACAGCAGTGATAAAATCGTAAAAAATAGGGATTTTCATAGAAATAGGCACCTTTTTGATGTAAATAATTTTTGGTGTTAACATGGTCCGATTTGAATTTTATCTTCTACGGAAGGAAGAGCAACCCTTCTATCATACTCTCAATTTTCGTCAACTTGTGCCGCAGGGTCTTGGAGGAGATAGTGTTAGTTGAAGGCTACCAAACCTGGCGCACACAGACAACTTCAGCTTTATATAGAGCGAGATAACACACACATATTAATACACATACATACACACACACACACATCTATGTATGTATGGATGTATGTATGTATATATGTACATCTGTCTACTTCTTGCCATATTTTTATCCTTCACTTCCTACACAAACACACACACACACACACTCACACACACAGACACTCACACACACACACGCACGCACACACACACACTCACACCTTCTTAGCTTACAATTTTCTTTCAACAATTGACGCTGTCATATATGTATATGTTTGCGTATCTATGTGTGTAAAGAGAAAGTGGGAGAAAGTGTGGTAATAGGCGGAGTAAAGCCTTTGAAATGAGAGGGGGAAATCGTAAAATATTGAGTTTTTTCAAATTTTTGCTTAATTGGGGGTCAAATTGAAAGAAATTTATATGCCATGACCGAGTGGAATGTACTTCGAAAAATCATAGGTAAATTCCAATTGAAGAAATTGTGTGAGGAGTAAATCTTTATGTATTTATTTGTTTCTGTTTGCTCTGTATTTTTTTTTTTTGAGTAGTGGTTTAAGGTACACTTGCAAAGAGAAAGTAGGAGACAGGATGGTAATAGCAGGAGTGAAGCAGTTGAAATTAGAGAGGCAAATCGTAAAATATTTGCTTTTCTCGAATTTTTGCTTAATTGGGGGTGTTATTGAAAAAGCTCTATATGCCATGACCCAATCGAATCTACTTGGAAAAATCATAGGTAAATTCTAATTGAAGAAATTCTATATTGTAGAATTGTATTAAAAAGGAACATTGGAGCAGGCAGAGAAAATCTGCCTTTTATCATTAGATATATATATATATATATTATATATATATATATATATATATATATATATAGAGAGAGAGAGAGAGAGAGAGAGAGAGAGAGAGAAAGCTATAGATATATAGATATATAGATATATATAGATATAGATATGGATATAGATATAGGTATGTGTGGGTGTGTTCATATGCAAGTATTTATGCGACGGTTTTAAAGTATGACAAACGAAATACGACATACTTTTAAATAGTGGGTAATACTTTAATAGTGCATGTGCACGCTGACGTCACAACCTTATCGAATGATCAAGAATGTTTTCTAGAACTGAAATCAAGCAAATTCTATAGGCCAATCGATGGCACTATTTAAAGTACAACTGTCAATAAATATTCTATATGTGACAGGTAATTCAATTAGTGCATTCTATCTTTAAATATCCGCTCAAAAAAACATGCTGGAAATAATTTCAATGATGAATGTTAACTACTAGAATCCAAATCTGATATCACACCTTTTTCGATGTACAGTAATACCTCGCTATATCGCGGTTTACCTTTCGCAGTTCCCCAATCGCGTTTTATTATTTAAGCTTTTGTCGATTTTCCTGTAGTGTTGATTTGCATTTATGCTAGAATAAATAAATACAAATTATAGAAATAGTGAAAACAAATACAAATTACTGTTTCTTGTTCACAGATTTTCACCTATCGCGAGGGCTTTTAGAACGTAACACCCGCGATAGTCGAGAGATTACTGTAAACTTCGTCTGCATTTACTGAAGTATGTGAGAAGGTAAATGCTACGAACAAAACTGAATCTGTGAGGAAAGAAACCAACGCAACTGGTTCAATTTTCTTTGTAACCGGATGGAATTTTTACATGATTAACGATTTGAAGGTCTTATATTAATGACTGTGTAAAGAGCTGAGGTATTGGTTACAAAGGAATGTTAGTCGTGCATTATATGAAAGGGTTCAGTGTTTCTTTTGTATATGTGTGGTTTAAGTCAATAGTTAGATGTTAACAAAGGAGGGGTGGATTTAGTGAATTAGGGGCGAGGTATCGTGAGAGATCCTGAGAGAAGGGAGGAAAAGTGTAAAGTATTAATGACGATGAGTCGGAGAGCGGGAGGAGGTAGAGAACGAGGAGAACGAGGAGGAGGAGGAGCGGGAGGAGAACGGGGACGAGTACTAGAGGTTTACTGGTGGTGATGACGATGATAAAGACGACGACGAGGATAACGATGAAAATGATGATGATGAAGATGATGATGATGATGATGATGACAAAGGATTAGACGACGGCGGCAAAGGATGACACGATGATGACGATGAAGACGGCCGGAACAAAGACAACATAGACGAAGTTGACCATGCTCTAGACACAGACGACAATGA
Source organism: Octopus sinensis (assembly GCF_006345805.1). Classification (NCBI taxonomy): domain Eukaryota; kingdom Metazoa; phylum Mollusca; class Cephalopoda; order Octopoda; family Octopodidae; genus Octopus; species Octopus sinensis. The sequence goes on along the minus strand of NC_042998.1, from coordinate 63,166,422 downwards.
TTAGACCGATGATAATGTCAAACACGGAGAACACGACCTTGACAATGACAATGATGATAACAACGAAACTGACGACGACCCCCACGACCACCACCACCATCAGAAAGACGATGAGAATGATGACATTAATGAATTGCTGTTGATAACGATTATGTTCATAGTGATGATGCAGTAACAGGTGCCGGGGTGGGTATGTGGTAAGAAGCTTGCTTCCTAACCACATGGTTCTTGATTCAGTCCCACTGCGTGTCAACTTCGTCAAGCGTCTTTTAATATAGGTTCGGGCCAACCAAAGCCTTGTGAGTTGATTTGGAGACGGAAACTGAAGGAAGCTCGTCGTATATATATATATATATATGGTGGGGGAGTAAAAAAGAGAAAATGTATATTGGATATAAGAAATAAAGGCATTTTATGAGAGATAACTATAAATATATACAAATTGATGAACTGAGGTAGAATTAAGAGGTATAAAAGTCATTATTTTGAATTGTTAAAGAGATTCAAAGTCATACCGGTATCGTCAAAGGGCGGCGAGCTGGCAGAAACGTTAGCACGCCAGGCGAAATGCTTTGCGGTATTTCGTCTGTGTTACGTTGTGAGTTCAAATTCCGCTGAGGTCGACTTTGCCTTTCATCCTTTCGGGGTCGATAAATTAAGTACCAGTTACGTACTGGGGTCGATGTAATCGACTTAATACCTATGTCTGTCCTTGTTTGTCCCCTCTGTGTTTAGCCCCCCCCCCCTTGTGGGCAATAAAGAAATAGGTATCGTCAGAAGAAGACCCGACACCGTTTGGAAATCGGCGCTAATTGAAAGCCAGTGAACAGCTTTTGAAGATACCGGTATGACTTTAAATCTCTTTAACAATTCAAAATAATGACTTTTGTATCTCTTAATTCTACCTCAGTTGATCTATTTATATATATATATTGTTACTTTTTATATCCAATGTGCATTTTCTCATTTCTCTTTTTACTTTTCCCATATTTATACCACGTGTAGTCTCTTTTCTGTGTGAAATATAGGCTTACAAAGAATAGGTTCTGGTGAAGATTTGTTCGACTAAAGGCGGTACTTCAGCATGGCCACAGTGAAATGACTGTAACAAATAAAAAGAAAAGAAAAGAAGAACAATAGCAATATAAAGAAGGTATTAATACCAAAAATAGTACTGATCTCCCAATTAGAGGGGAGGTTGGGTTAGAACACAGAATGCTGTGTTATTTACTATGTGATGTCCTCTCATATGGACTTTTCGTGCATAAGAACATTCATGTTTACATCACCCGCCATCGATATAAACACGAGTGCTTTTATGCGCCCAAAGTTTAAAAGAGAGGTCACCACATACTAGACAAGAGCACTCAGAGAGCGCAAACCTCCGCCAAGGCAACTCTAACGTCCTCTCAACGATTAGCCAGACATGATTTTTTAAAAAGAGAATATCTGAAATAATCTCGACTGCTCTCACAAACGAGAATACTAAAAATGAACCCGACCGCTCTCAAAATTTAAGTAAAAAAAAAAGAACGGGAAAAGTAATCCTTAATCATTTTCGGGTACCGGATCGATCCCAAAATCTAATCACTTCATGCCTGTCATGAGGCCAAGCATCCCTGAAAAAAACCCAGCTGTCCTTGAGATATCTTGTCCACGGACAAACAAACAAATGATCAATGTAGCAAACACGGCTGAAAACAATACATCCGCCTTAGCGAACGCAGAGGTAACAATGCTGTATTCTAACATCTGTTTCAAGCGTGGTATAAATATCAAAGCTTTAGTTTCAGTATAACTTTGGCAATAATTGTTTTTTTTAGTTAAACTGAATTACCTTAATGAGTTACGGTTCTTTTCCCTTTCAGACACCCACAGCCTCCGTTCCTTCTAAAGCTATATTAAATATGTATTCTGCGAGATGCTGAATAAACGTTCACTTAAATTTTAAAATGTTTTTGCCTCCTGTCTCTTATCGTTCACTTGTTTCAATCATTAAATTGCGGCTCTGCTGGAGCACCGCTTTGAAGAGTTTTTAGTCGGACGAATCGTCCCCAGTACACACATACACACATACTTTGTTTGATGAAAGTGGAGAAGGACGATGATGATGATGAGAGCAATAATGATGACGACGACAACGGCAACCACCACAGCGACGACGATGATGGTGACAATAACGAGTAGCTGTTGATGATTATGATCATAAGTACAGCTGTAACATTAATCTTGATTTGTTTCCGCTCGTCTCTTGAGGCTTTCTGTTTTCACTTACAATAATATTTATCATCAGGTGTAGGAGTGGCTGTGTGGTAAGTAGCCTGCTTACCAACCACATGGTTTCGGGTTCAGTCCCATGGCGTGGATCTTGGGGAAGTGTCTTCTACTATAGCCTCGGGCCGCCCAAAACCTTGTAAGTGGATTTGGTAGACAGAAGCTGTAAGAAGCCCGTCGTATATATGTATATATACTAATATATATATATATATATATATATATATATATATTATATATATATATATCACGTGATCACATGACCGACCAGACCAACAGATGTTGTTACACATCGCTGGTCACAATGCGTTCGCATTGTTTTAGCCTTCGAATGACGCCACCCCGCCCATGTATCTATGTATGTATATGTTTGTGTTTCTGTGTTTGTCCCCAGCAACATCGCTTGGCAACAGATGCTGGTGTGTTTACGTCCCCGTAACTTAGCGGTTCGGCAAAACGGACCGATAGAATAAATACTAAGCTTACAAAGAATACGGCCTGGGGTCAATTTGCTCGACTAAATCAGATGCTCCAGCATGGCCACAGTCAAATGACTGAAACAAGTAAAAGAGAGTAAAAGAGTATCATTCTGAGACTGCTATGATTAAAAAACAGAATGTCTGACTTTCTGGCTCCGCACAGTGAGATCAAACTCGGAACCATCTAGTTAGGAAGGAGAACTCAGCCAAGTCTACAACACTGCTAATCAATTCGATGCATTATTGTTCTGATGAACAGAAAGCTATATGTTGCTGAGTGCAGATAATTTATTTCAGATGTTGAAAGCAGTATTCTTTACATAATATAGACATAGGTAGAAAAGGCATCTAAGTCGCAACAAATGGTTTCAGATAGAATATATTTACGAGCAGCGTCTGTATGAGAAATGTGCTGCAACTTGGAAAAAGTGTGCGTTGAATAATTTAGAGGACGTCATCTTTAAGTTGTTTCCCTTGCGGGCCACATATTCCATATTTAATGCTAGCGTAAATTGTATTGCAGAGTTATTAAAAGTTACAACAAGAAAATAACAGGCGTTCCTTGCTGCTGTTGGTGTTGTTGTTTTGTGGTCGTCTTTTGTTGTTGTTCTTGTTTGACTTTTTGCTGTTTAATTTCCTGTTTCATTACTGTTGTTGTGGTTGTTGTGCTTTCACTCTTTTCTCTGACTTGACCAATCAAAACACTGACTAAACGAGTTCTAGTTCTAGCCTTGAATATCTCGTTCACTTTGTCCAATACATTCTACATTAATCTCAGAAAGCAGAATGCTGTTTGAGAAAGTTCTCGCTGCTAATTTCAGCAATTTGAGCAATCTGGCCGAAATGCATGGCATATATTTTTATTACGTGTCTGTGTATGTGTGTGTCTATGTGTGTGTTTGTGTCATTTTATGCACCAACATAGAACTTCAAAATATATTTTGAGCTAAAAATTCCGTGCGTGGCCTTGTGGCGAAGAAGCTCGCAACGCAGTTAGTTTTTCCAGGTTCCATCTCACTGTACGGTATCCTGGGGAAGAGTTTTCTAGTATAGTCCCGACCAACCAATGCCTTGAAAATAAATTTGGTAGTGAGAGATAGAAAGAGAGAGAGTGGGGGAGAGAGATCCATGCCACATAGTTCATAGCTTTGTTTCAATGCGTGACAAGTTGGATAGTGTCTCCTACAATAGTCTCGGGCCAGCCAAAGTCTTGTGTGTTCACTTGGTAGACGAAAATTGAAAGAAGTCAGTCTTGTGTTGTGTCTGTGTGCGCGTGTGTGTGTGTGTTGTGTGTGTGTGTGTGTGTGTGTGTGTGTGTGTGTGTGTGTGTGTCAGGGTATGTTTGCGTATGGTTTTTTTTTGGCTTGTGTTTGTCCCCCACCGCCGCTTGACAACCGGTTATGGGATGTTTAAGCTAGCGGTTTGACAAAAGGAGTCGATAGCATAAGCACCAGGCCTTACAAAAATCAAAATAATAGGTTCTGATTTTGACTGGTTTTGACAAAAGCCTTCGTGACAGGTGCTCCTGCATGGCTGCACTCCAATGACTGAAACAATTAAGAGATTAAAGGATTAATAATCATACAATATATCGCTTCGCTGTTACTTACGAGATCGGTAAGCTTCCGGAGATTGCTGTGATTAGCTGCCAATCGAATGTAGGAATTGGTATCATTGCTACTGTAAAATTTAACCTAATTGGTACAAGTATTTGTTACGTAGACACGGAGAACCAAAACACTATAATGACCACGTGAATGTAAAGCAAATGATAGAAAGAAAGACATACGGTATGACATGTAGGCAAACAGAAAAAGGATACGGTGCGTAAAGTGAATCGGCGCTGCAACTTATAAACAAACTAGCAGTATCGCCCGGCGTTGCTCAGGTTTGTAAGGGAAATAACTATAAAGCATTTTTAGAGAGTTATAGCCAAAAAATAGCAAAAAATGGGAAAAAAATGATGGTAAATTTGGTTTGAGATTTAAAAAATGTAGAGTTGCGTCCCTAGAAAGTTGTGGTTCGTATTCCTGATTCTCGACCCCATGTCGAATTATCGATTTTTTTCAGAACTGGGGGGAACTTTTCAAAATTTTCGCTGCGTTAGTTTTGAATTATGACATTGGGCTAGTGTGTGTCAAGTTTCATCAGAATCGGTTGAAAGCCGTGGTCAGGGTGAGGGTACAAGCAAAAGACACCGAAACACGCACAGACAAACTGCCCGTTTATATAGAGAGAGATAAGCGTACCGAATTTTGTGTATGTCTATTTATTCTTTAATTTGTTTCAGTCATTTGACTGCGGCCATGCTAGAGCATCGCCTTTAGTCGAACAAATCGCCCCCAGGTCTTAGTCTTTATAAGTATAGTACTTATTCTATTGGTCAGTTTTCCCGAACCGCTAAGTCCGTAAACACACCAATATAGGTGGTTAAGTGATGCGGGGTGGGGGCAAAGACAGATTCACAAACATATATATATATATATGTGTGTGTGTGTGTGTGTTGTGTGTGTGTGTGTGTGTGTATACGAAGGCTTCTTTCAGTTTTCATCTACCAAATCAACTTACAAGGCTCTGGTCGGTTCGAGGATCTAGTAGAAGACAAACGCCCAAGATCTCACGCAGTGGGATTGAACCCGGAACCATGTGGCTGGTAGGCAAGCAAGTTACCACAGAGCCACTCAAATTTCGGACATTAGAAGACATTTTCCCAAGATGCGACGCACTGGGACTGAACTCGGAAACATGTGGTTGGTAAGCAAGCTACTTACCACACAGCCACTCCTACGCCTGTTTATATCTTTGAAATATTTTTGTTACTTTCACAGAGTTTTCCTTTGTCTTTTCTATAATGCATGGCCGAAGGGTTAAGAAACTTGCTTACCGCCTACACAATTTCGAGTTCAATCCTTCTTCGTTTCATTTATGCAAGTATTTTCTGTGAAAAAAGCTTTGGCAGAGCGAAAGTGTGTGGAAACGTCTAGCGGAGACACGTGCCTCTATTCTTAATCCCGTGCTCGGTTTTAGATAATTGAAAAATTTTCGTTTGGAACATGTGTTCAGTATCTGTCTCTCCCGAACGACAATGGACTTTCTTCGACTGGTCAGTCAGTATTCATGCTGCAACGCCATTTTAGACTTTATAGCCATTCGTCTACTACATCTCGTTTTTGTTCTTGTCTTTCGCAGTGATATTGAAATGACTGCTCCAAGGCGTATGCTTCTGGCTGGCTAATAGAGATCCTTGTTCATGTAGTCGTCAGATTCAACCTCTCAGCCTGACCAACGGGACCCCAAGGTGTACCAAGTAATAAATACAGAAGTAAGACTAGCTCAAAGATCATGCCAATTTTAGGACACCACTCCAGGAATATCCTAAATTTTAGGACTTAGAATTTGTTTCAAAAGGAAACAAAATATTACCAGATAGCTGCATATTTTAGTCTGCAAAAGATATTCTCATCGAGAGCAGGCGGAAACCTACAATAGCGTCAGGCATCGTCGTCCCGTCGTAGAATGTTGGCTGCCCTGCTCTCTTCTTGCAATCCACTTTCAGAATTTTCCAATAACTTTAAGGTTATATCATAAGGAAACAAGAAACTATGCATTTTAAATTGCATACTTAATCAAACATCAAACACAAGTATTGAATATTATAAAGAATGTGTGTGTGTGGTGTGTGTGTGTGTGTGTGTGAATAGATATATGACGACGATGGCGATCAGAGACGATATATATATATATATATATATATATATAATATATATATATATATATATATATAATATGTATGTGTGTATGCATGTATATATTAAAGTATTTACGTATATACATGTATACATGCATATACATATATATATACATACCTATATATATATATATATATATATATATCATATATATACATATATATAGATACATATGCGAACTTTTATAAGGAATATATATATATATATATATATATATATATATATATATATATATATATATATATATATAATATATATATATATATATATAATAGGCGCAGGAGTGGCTGTGTGGTAAGTAGCTTGTTTACAAACCACATGGTTCCGGGTTCAATCCCACTGCGTGGCACCTTGGGCAAGTGTCTTCTACTATAGCCTCGGGCCGACCAAAGCCGTGTGAGTGGATTTGGTAGACGGAAACTGAAAGAAGCCCGTCGTATATATGTGTATATATATATATTATATATATATATATATATATATATATATATATATATGCGTGTGTGTGTTTGTGTTTGCCCCCTTAGCATTGCTTGACAACCAATGCTGGTGTGTTCATGTCCCCGTTACTTAGCGGTTCGGCAAAAGAGACCGATAGAATAAGTACTGGGCTTACAAAAGAATAAGTCCCGGGGTCGAGTTGCTCGATTAAGGCGGTGCTCCAGCATGGCCGCAGTCAAATGACTGAAACTAGTAAAAGAGTAAAATAGAGTAAAGAGTATATATATATATATATATATATATATATATATATATATATATATATATATATATATATATATAACAATTAAGGGCTCCTAAATTAAGATGCCGAGTGCTGGGAACACAAAAAGGGGAATTTATCGAGAGTGAAAATCAAAAACTTTTACCGATAACTTTTACAACTCGAACCGCGGTTTCTGCTTCTTTCTAGCAAAACACAGAATGTGTTTGCTAAGGCTAGCTTCATCAGCGAGTCGCCTAAATTTAATCGAGGTCTGCAGCGATGTGGGACCATGTGTTGAACCCGACTACTAGCAGATCTTAACTTTTCAAATCTCTGCACAGACGCAAAACCTTACACGGCAGTATCGGGCATGCCGGGAAGAATTTTACGAATAAATCCATCATGTAATATGCGAATATAAACAAGAAGGGTAGTAATATTATTTACTACCAGGTGCCCAGCACAAAAGACGAATTAGTCATAAGACAAAATTATTATTCATATAGAAAAATATTATTCATGTAGTTATACAATTAAGGGCTCCTAAATTAAGATGCCGAGTGCTGGGAACCAGCACTCGGCATCTTAATTTAGGAGCCCTTAATTGTATAACTACATGAATAATATTTTTCTATATGAATAATAATTTTGTCTTATGACTAATTCGTCTTTTGTGCTGGGCACCTGGTAGTAATAATATACTACCCTTCTTGTTTATATATATATATATATATATATATATATATATATATATATACTTATGTTTGAGAGTGTGTGTGTGCGTTTGTGTATAACTTCACATACGTATGTACTCTATAGAGAACTACTTAAGAAAATGCAAACCATTAGTGGATGATTTTTAAGCAACCATTAACACTTTTATTTACATACTTCGCATGAAAAGACAATGTGAATTCGTCTTTTGGAAAATGCGCAAAGCTGATTATATCTGCCGCCAAGATGAACAGGACAGGATGAGACTAGATTATATTTTTCATTATGTAATCAATAATTGTGTTTATGCATGTATACATCAAAAGTAAAAGAATACAAACTTTGAGAAACATGCATCAGACAGAGATAAAAACGGTGAAGATTAAATATTCATAGTTGACAAGAGACCTTACGTATTAAAACTAGGTTATCAATACAATTGTGTTTTCCATTTGAATAATTCGTTCAAATTTTAGAGGATCAAATACGGAATACGAATAGTTTTCTTTCATTTTTTTTTTTTCTTTTGATATCTTGTAGAAATGCGTGTTAAATATTCGTAAAAAATACTAGGTATTTATAATTGCAGTGAATTACGTACAAATTATTCCTTGTTACTTGATATGTATTTTGTAGTTGAAATTGATGATGGTGGTGGTGTTGGTTGTGGTCACACCGACAAGGATGACGGTGACGATAACGACGCTGTTTCTGCTGCCGCAGATGGGGATGATGATGATGATGATGATGATGATGATGATGATGATGGCCATCACAGTCGATAAAAAATGACGTTCCAGCCTAGCGTTAGCGCAGCCCTCTTTATAACCACCAACTCCTCGTATCATATTCTGAATGGCTCCTGAGTGAATCATAAGAAGGCTGACCGTTGCCTGTGCAGTGTACGACTCCACAGGACAAGCATCTAAAGTAATTTACGAATGCATAGTTCGCGGTCCGAACTCACACTTGCTGCTGATGTGGCGACCGTTGCTTAGTGCGAATCGTGCCGACCCGTCTACCTATGTTAGTAAATGCAGGTTTTTCTTCTGAATTAAAAAATCTAAAGAATATTCGCGAAGGTTCATGCTAGAGATCTGTTCTGTATTTTTACCTTACCTTTACAACATACTCGATTTTGTTTATGGATTCGTCTGCTCCTATTTATCGTGCGATTGAAGGGTCTAGTCAATACCATAAACACCAGTACTTGTGTAGGTCAGTATTTTATCGACCCTGCAAGAATGAATGGAAAAACAGGTTTCGATGACATTTGAAACCAGAATGTAATGTGTCGGAGATGGTACAATGCATTTTGTCGGACGCGTCAACGATTTTTTTCTTGCTCGACATCTTAAACCAGCAAATAATAAATATTTCTGATTTCAGCACAAGGCCAGCAATTTTAGTGGAGGTGTAAGTCGATTACATCGATTCTAATACTCAGCTGGTACTTATTTTATTGATGCCGAATGATGAAGAGCAAAGACGATTTCGGCAGAATTTGATGTCACAGCATAAATACGGAGGAAGCACCACTAAATATTTTGTCCGAAGTTCTAACGATTTTAACAGCTCGTAACCTTAAACCACCTACTAATAATAAAAACAATAATTTGAAAATTATAAATGGAAGCTTATAAATTAAAAGGAAGGAAAACTAATGTGAAATCAAAAGGACATGAAACACCAAAGCACGATGAGACAGGAACTATGTGAAGGTTGCTATTCACTTATCTATTTATTTGACGAATCTGTATGAAGAAGCTGAGAATGTAATCCTTGCAAAATTTCTGATGAGTGAGTCAGTAAATGTTCCGCTTGATCTGTTGCAGGTTAATTCTTGCAGGAAAGGCTCTAGCGAGGAGATTCCAGTGGCACGAGATTGAAGGATTAGTGACAAGCGTTACTGAAGAGGAAATGTTACTGAGAGGCGAATATAAGACCACGTCGGGAGACGAGAGGTAGATGTGATATATCTTGACTTCAGAATAGCGTTCAACAGGGTTAATCATAATATCTTACTCTCAAAAGTGGCAAATGTTGCAATCCGTAGAAAAGTTCTACACTGGATTGAGTATTTCCTGGCGAATAAAACACAACATGTTGTGATCGATGGAGTCCACTCAAGCTCAGCAAAACTCATCAGTTGTGTACTTCAGGGAATTGTCTTGGGCCCGCTTGTCTTTATAATCTATATAAACGACGTTTCCAGCGCCGTAAAAAAAATTAATCAGTGAAGAAGAAGACCAAACTCAACTCCAGTCTCATCTATATGCGGTAAGTCAATGGACAGACAAAAACAAAATGTAATTAAACGAAGGAAAATTTGAGCCGATGCATTTTGGAAGAAAGACTATACTTAAACATCCATGCTCTCTTCCTTCAGGGAAACAGCTCACAACATCTAATGATAGCAGGGACCTAGGGGTAATTGTTGATAACAATCTCAGATGAGTGCCCACATCAACAAAAAGGTCGATATAGCTCGTACGATAAGCTCCTGGATTTTAAGAATCTTCTCGTCCAGAGAACAAGGTGTCATCATTCCACTTTTCTCCTCTTTTGTACGACCACACCTCGAATACTGCTGCCCCCTGCGCTCTCCCCATACAAAACAAAGCATGTGCACGATGTGGAGAATATACCCTCAGCATTGCCTAAACGACCTGAACATTAGCTTCAAGGTTCATCCAAGGCTGGGTACACGGGCCATACGTCCCCTGCTCAATTCAGGATCACAATATATAGTTACACTGTGACACATTTTCTTTTGCTCAACAGGGGCTGCCCTGTTTAACATTGTCCCAAAACTGATCAAAGAGTAAAAGGATCCCATCAACCTTAAACGGTGTCTAGACAAAATATTCAAGACAAGCCACCGTACCTGGATACAACTCAATCAACAAGAACTCCCTACATGAATGCTCCAAGATAACACAAAACTTGACTATAAAAGGACTTAGATAATCCTATCAGGTGGTGCTATTAAGTTAGACATGGCCGGGACCAATTTTTGGAGGAAACATATCTAAATTTATCTAAATGATATATATATATATATATATATTATATATATATATATATATATAATATATATATATATATGTCGTCTGGTGTAAGTTCTTCACGATGGTGTCTCATTGAAATGTCTAGAAATGACGGTAAAATAGAGGATATATCAATTTAACAAAATAATTGAATTGTAAATTATAAATTACAAACAATTAAAAGTAATAAAATAATTGACTAATGCATAAACTGGTTTATAATTGAGAAGTTTATTACATTTATCGAATACGTTACAGAGTTTTGGGGTGACTGAATCTGATTCTAAATATATACATACGTATTTATACACACACACACATATATATATTTATATATATATATATATTAATCTAGTTCAGCTCACAAGCTGTGGCCATGCTGGGACACCACCGCCATTTTATATATATATATATATATATATATATATATATATATATATATATATATATATATATATATATACATATACATATATATGCATATGTATATATAAATGTATAACTATATATACATACATATATATATATGTATATATATATGTATATATGTATATACATATGTATATATACACATATATACATATGTATATATACACATATATACATATATACATATGTATATATATACATATAACATATATATGTATAGATATATATATAATAGTATATATATATATACATATATGCATATATATGTATGTATGTATATATGTATGTATGTATGTATGTATGTATGCATGTATATATATGAAACAAAAGAAACGTTTTCGAAATTTGGATAATTTTGCTAGACTGGTTTTAGTAATCTGTAAACATGTAAGTGTGTGATAATTATCCCCCTGAGTACGATACATTACAGTGAAATATCTATCTGTAAAGAAATAAATAGCTTCCACTACAGGGGTTATGACATAAAAATTATAAACGTCATAGGACCACTAACTCTATGTGTATTCACTTCATTTCACAATTAAAGGTTAATATGTTGTTCGTTTATTACTATGCGTGCGTGTATATATAAATACATATGTGTGTATATATGTATGTATGTGTATGTGTATATACATATATATCTCAGCGTATATGTACGTGTGTGTATTTATATATTTATATATGTATGTGTATATATATGTATGTGCGCGTATACGTAGGCAGGTATATATGTGTGCGTGTGTGTGTGTGCCTGCGTGTGTGTATATAATGTGTGTGTGTGTATATATATACATACATATATGTGTATATATATATGTGTGTGTGTGTGTGCTTGTGGGTATATATATTTAAATATATATATATATATTACATATACATGTGTGTGTATATGTATACTTATACACACAGAGAGTGAAAGAAAAAGAGCGAAAGAGAAAAAGATAGATAGATATATATATAGATAGATAGATAGACAAGGATAACGTACACACACATGTATACATTTAAATAAATAAATATATATATATCCTCAAGTAATGTATGTTAGTACATATATGTGTATGCCAGTTCAATTCTATATCAAATGTTTGCTTATAAATAATTGCGAAATTGTCTTTGTCTCTTTGTACGAATCTTATCCTGTTTGTATTAAGGTGTGTCTGTTTGTGGGGTTGTGAGTATCTTCCTGCATTCGTGTATAGTCAGTTTTGTTTTTTGTTCTGTTTTGTTTTGCTTTTTGGGTTTTTTTATATATGTTTGTGCTGCTTTATTTCAAAGTTTTCCTGCTCAAAACTTACATCCCTTCTTAAATCCCCGCTGGAAATTTATTTATTCCACTTGATGACGTTTCACATTAGCTTCAGCTATTATTACGTTCCACCGCACCACCCTCTTCACTGCCTTCTACATTACATTTCTATCACAAATTTTCCTCTATACTTACAACACTTTATCAACAGCGCATATTCTTCAATATTATTTTTCAGATTCTTATTTCGTTCTCACCGATCCCATCAACAGCTTCAAAATTTCCTCGCTCCGATGAAAGGCAGCATCTTGTGGAATGCTTGAAATATGTCAATCCCACTGGCACTGGTTTTTCTGGGTTTTAAGAAGTTATGGTGGAACACTTCCAGCAGTACACCACCAAACAGTCACTATAAAATTCTTTTTGAAGAGCTCGGGTTTAAGGATGGTTTATTTAATAAGGTGCTTTATTTTGGAACAACCACAGCGAAGAACGTATTTTTTTATTATTGTACACATTCCACTTTTCATCGCAAGTTACAATAAAAAGCACTTTAATAAATACAAAATATATATTTTACAAAATAAATCATCTTAATAAATAAACCATCTTGCATTATTAGACAGACAATTTCAGATTTAAAAATATTTTTTTTTAGTTCAAAACTCTGCAAAAATCCGGTACAAATTGTTTACTTTTTACTCAACCTGATATACATGTTATAAGTATATGTGATCGTGTGATGCCTTTAGTGAACCTAATAGATGCAGGAACTCGAAGTCGGTACCGCGTGTGATAGTGATTTAGTCAAATCTAAAACAGTATTTGATGAATATTACCTCCAGTTACTTTATGATTCTTATGGAATGAAAACAACTTGAGAAGAGTAGCTTCTTCGAGTTCTACTGTTAATTCTGCCATGTTGTTGCAAATGGCGCAGGACTGCCTGTTTGGTAAGAAGCTTGAATCCCAACTACATGGTTCTCAGTCGAATTCCGATCTGTGGTCTGCTCAGGTATGTAACCCGCTGTGCGGCTCCTCGGGTGTGTATCAAGCCAGCCAATGCATTCTGAGTGGATTTGATAGACGAAATGTGAAACAAGCCCGTAGTACATATATTAATTTTTTAGTTTATATATATATATACTAGCATTAAAGACCCTTCGTTGATGGGTCATAGTGCTAGTGCATGTATAAATGTGTATATATATGTGTAAATATTACATGTACATCTATATATATACATCTACACATAGAATACAAAATACAAAGTTATATCTTGATATCGCTAGTGATAACAATACTTAAAATATATAACAAACTGGAATTGTTAGCGCGTCTCTTGTAATTTCGATCAATTGTATCTTGTCCTCCCTCTTGTATAGAAGCGTGGCTTCAATCCAGCCTACCTCTACTTCTGGGGCGGCATTTACCTTTTTTTCCGGGACGGCCTACGTCCCAGATATAAAGGTAAAAATAAAATATTTCCACTTTGCAAGTTCGAGTCGAGTACTCCCTTGCACGCTCCGTTGACTCGAACATTGCTTTTATTATGGCGAATTTACCGCCTCTGATTATATATCTTTCATAGTCGCACCAATATTATTTTGGAAGGTGCTTTCTTCCATGTGTTCAAATCTTCTTTTTCTCTACATTGTATACTTTATAGGCAATAGTCTTTTCTTTAATTTAATTTTTTATTATCCATCTGGGTTATTCCATTTCTGCACACTAATTTTATTTTTAATTTATTCTCATTCATGTGAAACCACTTATTCAAGTTCAAGTCATTGATGCAATTTTATACCAATTGCTATTTTTACTTTTGTTATGTTACGATTATATTATACTTTAGTTTGATTTTAATTATTACTTACTACATAAAACTCAATTGTTATTATTATTTTTATTGTTAAAGTGAAATCATCTGACATAAAATAGAGAAGTGTATTTGTTTCGCTTTTAACACGTAATACTGAAAAATGGAGAAGATATGATATTGCTACGGGCTCGCTCTAGGCAAGAAGTTGAACATTTTTTTGCCCATGAAACTACATGGACCCTAAGTAAGGCATGTGTAAAATTTGAATGAAATTGGTTGTTTAGTTCTCAAGTTTTAGGGAAACACACAGACAGACAGACAGCCATTCTCAGTTTATATGTATAAAGATATATATACATATATATATGTAGATATATGCATGCATATATATATACTTATATGTATATATATATATATATATATATAATATATATATATAATATATATATATATATATATATATATATGTATGTATGTATGTATTGTATATATATCCACATATGTATACATATACTGTATATGTATATACTTATATACATGCATATACTGTAAATATATATATATTAATCAACCGACAACTGGTGTTGATGTGTTTGCGTCACCGTAGACTAACATTTCTGCAATAGAGACGGATATTGTTGGTTTCTAAAACCAAAAGATAAATAAATAAATAAATAAATGCTGAGCCCAATTCGTTCAGCTAAAACTCTTCATGGCGATGCACCAGCAATTGTCTTAATTCAATGGCTGAAACAAGTATGAAATATATGCTTTTACTCTAAAATTAGATTACTAAACAGAAGGGGAAACTATGTGGAGCAATGATTTGTTATAATGTATTTTCTTCTACGGAGCCATACGATAATCATGGATATAATATATGCAAGCGAACATAACGATGAAAACCTTTGAATTGAAATGTTAGTTAAATGTTTATTTCTTTATTGCCTACACAGAGAGGACTAACACAGAGGGGACAAACAAGGACAGACAAACGGATTAAGTTGATTACATCTACCCCAGTACGTAACTAGTACTTATTTAATGGACCCCGAAAGGATGAAATGCAAATTTGACCTCGGCGGAATAACAGCAGACGAAATACCGCTAAGCATTTTGCGCGGTGTGCTCGCCGCCATGTTAGTTAAATGTTGAAAATTCAAAATGGGGAGCTAATCACTGATTGTCGCTACGTTTTATGCGACCTGGTACAAACAGTAGTGAAATATCAGCAAAACACAGAACGATGGAATTGTAAGATAATTTGATCGCAGAAACAGTGTACGAATAAAAGAAGATTGCTTTTTACGATAGCTTTTGTTTATCAAGGCTAATATAGAACAACAAATCAACTCTGAAACGGATGCACAAAATAGTAGGTGGTGATGTTAAATCTAGGGATGGTTTGATTTGAACATTGACGTAGACCGTGGCGTGGCTTAGTAATGAGAAGGCAAAAAGCCGTTTTAAATACTTGCTTACCAACCACATGGTTCCGGGTTCAGTCCAACTGCGTGGCACCTTGGGCAAGTGTCTTCTACTATAGCCTCGGGCCGACCAAACTTTTGTGAGTGGATTTGGTAGACGGGAAGTGAAAGAAGCCCGTAGTATATATGTATATATATATATATATATATATATATATATATATATATATATATATATATATCTGTGTGTGTCTGTCTGCGTGTGTGTGTATGTTTGTGTGCATGTGTTAGTCCCCCCCAACATCGCTTGACAACCGATGCTGGTGTGTTCACGTTCCCTTATCTTAGCGGTTCGGCAAAAGTGCCCGATAGAATAAGTACCAGGCTTCCAAAGAATAAGTCGTGGGGTCGATTTGCTCGACTAAAGGCGGTGCTCCACCATGGCCACAGTCAAATGACTGAAACAAGTAGAAGAGTAAAAGAGTAATCCATAAGAGATTACGAAGATTGATACTGTGAACTTCTAGGTCATGTAACAACTTAAAATTAATTTTTATTCTTCAGAATAAAAGCTATAGACGACTGTAGTTTGCTATTAATATCTCTCTTATTGTTTACACCTTTTAAACCGGTGCATATTTTTAAGTCTACACAAACGAGAACTTGTTATTTCTATAAATATTATTGATATATGTTTATGTATTCCAGGTATATTTCAGTTTTATCTGTCGACTGTGTTCAACTCGTAATATCGAACTGTCAATAGTAATTATCGTGTTAACAGATCAACAGACGATGTCTTCAACAACGTAACCAGTCGTTTAGTCGCTTATATTGTCTGCAATTCTTAAGCTTCTTCCAAATGTCTTATCTCTAGCTAGAATTCGTCAATCATTTTGTCAGCAACAGCGATTAAGATATCGCTATTGTTCATATATACATTGTATATAGTGTATATATATATATATATATATATATATAGAGAGAGAGAGAGAGAGAGAGAGAGAGAGAGAGAGAGAGAGAGGAGATGTCTATGTGTGTGTATGTATGCATATACGGATGGATGTATATGCGGTTGTCAGTGTGCGTGAGTGTATATATATATATGTATGTATATATATATATGTGCATGTATATATTTCAGTAAATACACATCGCAGTATACATATGTATATATACACACACACCACACACACACATATATGTTTGTTTGAGTGTATGCATGTGTGCGTGTGTGTATGTGTGTGTGTGTGTTTGTACTGCATAGTAATCTTCACCTGTCGCCAGCCACCATTTTGCCATAGATTCTCAACTGTAGAACAAGTTTCTATTCCTTCTGGATAATCATTTTCTTTCGTTTATGTGTTATGTAATTACGTTAACTTTGCATTTGCCATGATTATTGAATTGTAACAGCGGCTCAAGACAAAAAAAAATGCTTCGAGCAGGGTATAGTCAAAATAATGACCATACACCTTGAATCATAATCTCTCTATCAATGTCTACATTTCTTTTTCTATCTTTTTCTTTCTCTAACCCTCTCCTCTTCTATCTCTTTCTCTCTCTCTTTCTCTTCTTCTCTCCATCACACACCCCCTCTCTCCATGTAACAGGTCTGCAGCTTTCGGCGACCTTCGAATTTCATGTATGAACGTTCCTGATTTGTTTTGGCAAAGCCACAGTACTACGTTCTCATGGTTTCTGCCCGTTTCTCTACAGATGTTGTACTCAACTACATTTTTTAAATACCTTTTTATATTACTCTATTAGACCTCCGTAGCTGTTCGATGTATATAAAAAATCTTATTGTATGTTTCTAAATATATATATTATTAGGCATTGTATAAATAATTGTTAATACATGTTGTATATTGTTGAAGTATAACGAAATTATTGCAATTAAGATTTGACAACATATGCACTCAGGTTGAGAACCATTGTAGACTACAAATTATCCTGTTTGTCTCCCTTAAGTTCCCCCAAAGCATACGCCCTATTTACATCCTAAGTAAAGTGATTCGCTCACGTGAGATCAGTAAGTGTCCATATTCTGATGGTTCTGTATGTTTATGTCCAGTAGCCAGCCATCCTCATATATGTGTACGCCTTATTCACTGTGCCCTAGAATTGGTGAAAGAGCAAAAACTGTGGTTCGGTTGAGAAAACCTTGTTATGACCTGTAGCTCCACACTTCCTGAGTTGCTTGGATTTTAGAGTTGCAGTCACATCAACAAAAGCATTTTAATGTCTATTATTGACTCCGAAGAGATTAAAGATTTTTCTTTGTTTGTGTATTTGCCCTCACCCACGGCGCCACGTCTTGACAACCGGTATTGATTTTTAACAAAGATTTAGATGAATATATAAAAGATTGAGAAATAACTACGAAGATAATTCGTTCGACTAAAATCCTTCAAAGCGGTGCCTCGGCGGGGCCGCAGTCCAAAGAAGTCGAAAAAATAAAAGATAAAAATTGGATTGTATCAACAGGTTTGTAATGTTTCATGATATATGAACGAAAAGTTTATTTCAATGATTATTCACATGCTGAGAATAATCAGATCCACGTACATTTCATGTTACTTCCAAATAATTCGTGCATCTTTTTGTCGCTCGACACTTTTCAGACATTGACAAATCTTCTCTTTTATCTTCGAGGGAGGGAATGAGCTAATGAGCAGCTCCAAAATTTGATCACTAAAAACTAATCCTTGGTGCAGGTAATTCGGCAAATGTAAGCGCTCACACGTCGTCTTCGACTGGAGAAAACAATTGCAGCGTGGAAGGTATACCATAAGCCATTTAAGAAACACATAAAAACCGTTAGATTCACTTCAACATTTAAATTTAATTTGTCAAAATATTTTCCTGACTTTGAGACCGCGACCGGGTCACTGACAAAATTCCGAGCAGCACAGAATTTTGTCAGTGCCCAGGTCGCGACCACTAAGCGACAAATATATTTTGACAAATTAAGTT
The DNA here is from genome assembly GCF_006345805.1 of Octopus sinensis. Classification (NCBI taxonomy): domain Eukaryota; kingdom Metazoa; phylum Mollusca; class Cephalopoda; order Octopoda; family Octopodidae; genus Octopus; species Octopus sinensis. The sequence goes on along the minus strand of NC_042998.1, from coordinate 63,147,541 downwards.
TAAATGCTGAAGTGAATCTAACAGTTTTTGTGTGTTTCGTAAATGGCTTATGAATATCTTCCACGCTGCAATTGTTTTCGTTCCAGCACACGATCTCAGATTAGGTCACTTGCTACGCAAGTACATCTCTGTGATGTATATATATATATATATATGTGTGTGTGTGTGTTTGTGTGTGTGTGTGTGTGGTGTGTGTGTGTGTAGATAGATATATGGATAGATAGATAGATAGATAGATAGATAGATAGATAGATAGATAGATAGATAGATAGATAGATAGATAGATAGATAGATAGATAGATGGATAGATAGTTAGATAGATAGATATAGATATTTAGATAGATATGCTACTTGATTTAGTTCTCCAAGTCAAACATCTTTATCGTAATGTTTACATCTTTTATCAGTAAGCATTAGTTTTATCTCGATAAACGGCCTCCAGAGATGTTCTGAATTCACGCGATATTCAGTAGATATATTTCAATCGCCCACTCATATAAACAAGCTTTAGTTTTGTATAATTTTATTATGGAAGACGGTTGCCTTTCCTCTGAGATCTTTGCGCTGAATTCCAAAGATTTTGACCTGTCTCTATATTTCTTGTCCAATCAGGAATGGACAAATGGCATCCATTCATTAATCTGGGACTTTCATAACTCAAAATATAACAGCTATAAGAATTCTTGTATCTCGTTTAGTCAGACAGGCTCTGGCATTCAAGCGAAAATAAGAGAAAGCTTTCGTTCCGGTTGTTGGAGTATAGAATTTATTTCGTAAAAGCTGTTATGCGTAGTGGTGCATCTTACAAACGATTTTCAAGCTTCCTAATCTAGCGGTTTGGCAACAAAAAATGTATGCAATTTATCAATACAGCAAATTAAACATTTATCTCTTAAATGTGTCTTATACGGTCACAGTCTCCTTCCTTCAATCACATCCATTATTTTTTCTCTATATATTGGATCATCCCCTAATCCGGTTTTTTATACTTCTTTTATTTTCAAAATTAAGATAAAACAAATTTATTTTTTAATCAAAAATATACTCTCCTTCGTTTTCTACAATGCTCTTCTATCTATCTCGAAAACTTACAAGACCTTTCTTCCAAAATTCACACGTCCGTGACGGAAAATACTCCTCCAGTACTATTCTTACCTCATCTACAGAATTCATAAGTTTTCCGTTCAAATCATTTTGAAGACTGCGGGATAAACGTTAATCAAATGGGGCGATGTCCGCTGAATACAGCGGGTGGGGAATCAGAATCCCATCAAACTGCTCCAGCTTCTGGAATGTCATCCTCGCTGTATATGGTCGCGTATTATCCTAATGGAAGAACACCTTTCATCTTGAAACCAAAACTGGTCGTTTTTCTTCTGGCACTGATTTAAGCCGTTCAAGCTGCTGGCTGTAGATCTGCTATGTTATCGTTTGGTTTGCGTTAAAAAGTTCAAAGTGGACTTAAACTTTTATACCCCACCAATCAGAAAACAACAGCTTACGTGGATGAAGACATTCTTTAGCTTAGGGTGCCGGTGTTTCTCCTTTCCCTACCCAATCTTCGGTGCTTGTCAGTTTTATATAGAACCCGTTTCTCATCCCCAGTCATAATTCGGTCCAAAAAAATGTTCATTCGGGAGACGTGACAGCAAAAAAGAGCATACATTTATTCTCTGCGTCTGATTAGACACGGAAAGTTTGTGAGGAACTCATTGACCCAATTTGCTGACTTTTCCGATGGCACCCAGTTGATGATGATTGGTTGAATAACCAAATCCATGTTTCTCTGCTAGTTCTCAGCAGTTACGATGGGATTTTGTTCTACCAGGGTTTGCAGGATATCTTCGTCGAACTCTTCAGATCTTCTAGGACAGGGCTTGACTTCTAGGTTGTAGTTTCCGGTTCGGAACTTCGGGTATCTTCATTGCCACTGGCTTACGCTTATTGTCCGATCCCCATATACTGCAATGATATTCATCGCACTTTCCGTTGCGTTGTTGCCTTTACTGAACTCATAAAGCAAAATATGCCGTATATGCTCCTTTGTCACTTCCATTATAGCTTCGAAAAAAACTGTTAAAATCGAATTGTACTCTTCAAAACTTGCACTTAGAATAAGGACAAGATAAATTACTACCTGCGTTTATAGCAAGTTTATACAGGTAGTTTATCGCAGTAATTATGGGATGACCCAATATTAAGATTGTAAAGTTTCAAATTTAGTCATATGAGACAATTTACTTATATTCTTTTATATGCATTTGGGTACTAAATTCAGATGTTTTGCCCGAAAAAAATTTACTAGGTAGGAGGTGAGTAAAGAAGATATGAATAAATCTATATTTAAATATTCTTCTAATTTTGGCTCAAGGTCAGCAATTTTGAAGATGGGGATCAGTCACATCGACTCTAGTGCTCAGCCGGAGTAGATGTAATCAGAAATGCTGAAAATCAAAGTCGACCTCAGCAACCGCTTAACTGAGAACCTAGGGAACCGGAAGAGATGCTGCTAAGCAATTTGTTCGGTGCAGTAAGGATTTCCGCAGCTCATTAAACAACAAAAGAAAAGAATAAATTCGAAAAGTAAGATGCCGTGATTCGACGGATGATTGAAATGAAGGGGAAAAACAGGTGGGAATATAAAAATGAATAAAATAAAACCTAATCCTGCGCAATTAGATTTTTTTTTGAATAAGTCATTTCAGTAAAAACAGAATGTCACATAGTTAAAAGGAACTACGATAAATACCAATACACCCAAAAATGTCTGGGCCGTACACAGCCGAAACGAACTGAAAGCAACAATTAAGATGAGGTCACGACTAATATATAATTTTAGATTTAGTTAGTGTTTTCAATCTGTCATGAAAGAATAGGTTAAAATGTTAAAAAACAATGAAACTGAAAATGGGAATACAGTAAATGTTTGAGGTTAAAGATGCGTAGCTAATACATATTTCTAATTTTGGACTTGGCAACTTGATAAATAGTGAAAGAAAGAGCATAAAAAAGAGAGGGTACAAATCAGGTTTCATTTATGTGTGTATGGATACGGGCGATATTTATGAGGACATGATTGGGTTAAGTCAAGTTTAGATAATTAACAATATATTTTAAATGTATTATTAAATCTAGAAGAGAGCTTAAATTTAATATACAAAATAGATATTTTTAGAAAATAATGATAAATTAATTAGTATTTCGTTGCAATGCGTTAAGTAAGACATTGTTTTCAATTTATTGTTTGTACGTAAACTAAATAAAGTTTACAATAAGTGTTATGAGTTAAGGGTTAGGCTGTAGGGGTAGGTTTGAGTCGAAAAACATTAGATATTAATGTTTGGTGGGATGATGAATTTATTAAGTTAGTAAAATAGATGAGAACGTACGAGTTATTTCTCGGTCTGTAGAACAGCTAAGTATTATATTAATGTTTGTTTGTATGTATACTCATATATAAAAGATGCCAAACATTAAATTGAAGTATAATAGAGTAATATATTCGTGTTTCATAGCCAAGGAAAGGGTTGGTAATTACTTCGAAATTTCATCACACTGTTTTATGAAGACTTCTGAGACGAAATGTCGAAGTAAGTAATAGCACTTGCCTTGTAAAATTATAATTTTTTTTTTTTTAAATACAGAATTCAATTTTCCCATCTTTCAATTCAATACGTTGGTGTGTCTGGGCAGAGTCATTCTCTTTCAGTGCCTTGTTATTTAACACACTCATGATTAGGAGATAGTACGTATTTCATATACATACATATGCTTATATGCATGTGTATGTGCGTGCATGTGTGTAAGAAAGAGAGAGAGGGTAAATAATATATATATATATACCCTCACCGTCTCCATTTCAATCTCTCCCTCTCTCTCTCTCTCTCTCTCTCTCTCTCCCTTACATCTTGCACATATACACACTTTAAATATTTAGCTGCTTATTTTTCGCTTCCTTTCCGCGAGCAGGTCATGCATAGCTGTCGTGTATGATCTGTTAAAATATGCCATGCTTTCACTAATTGGTTGTAGGTATTGATATAGTCTCGAGAAAACATAGAAAGGCTCCTGACCCTTCTACACTTGAGCCAACAGAAAATTGAGGATGTAACATCTGGAAAGAGAACAGTAGCACCAGCGCTTGACTGATATCCATTTTCACCACAACAGACCGGAGCACTATGTACTGAAGTACTTTGCTCAATTATACAAAATACCTTCAGTTCAAAGAATAAAATCGATGTTGTGACAGTTGGGGGGAGAAAGGGCACCGCGAATACTTGGCTAGTACTGATTTTCAGCTCCATGGATTGGAGCAGCGTAAAAGTACTTTCCTCAAAGACACAAAACACCAGCAAGTTCATGAATCAAATCTTATGAAAGGGAGGCCAACGCTCTAACCACTATCATCAGGTCACATGACTCATGTAAAACAATCAAAGCCTCCATATCTAGCTTTCTATTTCTCTCTTTCACTCTGCATTTATTTCTCTCTCTATCTCTCGTTCTCTCAATCTAAATTATGACCATTCGTTATTTAGTAGCGATTCATTTCAGCCTATCCCTAAGATTATTCCTCTATATTTTCTAAAGACTTTACTCGCAAATACCAAGATTTGATGCCACAGAATATGCTGTAAACGAGCTCCAAATTAAATACCAATGACGAGACCCCCGTCTTCAATATATGCTCGCTGTACCACCTTGATATCGTCTGCCTGTTCCCTAGCTATGTTTCAGCAGATTAATAAACAGAGATAATCAAAGAGTATAGTAAATAAGAAACTGAATTGAAAATTGAAGTTTTAATTCTATTGAAAAAATATTTATGTCGACGAAGACGAAGCTCCGGCATGTCGAGTGGAGAAATCATAAAGCTGATCTTGAAATCAAACAAATATTCATGACTAACCGTGATGTATATGGCTATATTTTGTAATAAATTATACTTATAACACAGATATTTCAGCATGCGTTAATGTTTCACCAATGCTTTTTTTTTATTCTCTGGTGCGAAGCGATTTACAAGAAAATAAATGAAGGGTGAACAAACTGTTTGAATAATATAAAGTAGTGTATCAACATATGTAGATTTGTGAATAGTTTATATGAAGTTTTCTCGTCTAAATAAAGTTTCTGTTATTTATTTATTTCTATCCTTTCTCCCCGTCTCTCTGCTCATAAACTGAAAGTGCGTATAGATCTATCTTACTCGTATCGTCCACATAGTCTTCCATAATCTTTCTTATTATCATCGATCCTTGTCATTGTTGTCATCATTGTCATCTTCTTCAAGACTAATACCAGTAAACGATGCTATGTACTCCCATAGTTTTCGTTCTAACATAGTAATAAAAACCATAGCTGATGTAAATAAAACAAGGCATTATAGAAATTTCTGGCAGAGTCAAGAAGACAGACGTATGTGGGATGCTTGGATATAAATAATATGCTGGGGTAGGACCGATATAATTACCCCCATTGAATCCTCCACTCAAAGAAAAATGTCTTACATTGTAGTTGGGCTTCACTTGTTCAATAACTCACGACGTTGGTGTACGGCGCCGTGACTCCTATCATTGCAAAGAAAAACAAAAACACTGACCAACGCATGCGCGTGGAAGCAAGCATCTTACAACACAGCCTTTTGAATAGAGCAGCGTTGATTAGTTGTGATGAGGTATATGGTTCAGAATGTTGTTCTTCTGAAAACATATACGTGACGCAACAAAGTTTGCTTTAGAAGAGTTGAGATGTATTGAAATATACAGATAAGGAAATAATTTTATTCTCAAACGCCTACAGATTTTTCTGCAAAATATGAATAGTTTATCATGTTCATAATATATTATTATCATTATCCTGCGTTTGAGAATAAAATCATTTCCTTATCAGTATCTTCATATACGTGAGGATTTGAGTGCATATGCATATGATTGTGGAATAAAGATATTGAATATCTGCATAGAATGACAAGAGAAAGATGGTGTTAGTTTTGTGTAGTAAAAAGTACACAGAAACTGGTAAACAGTATACAATATCGGGCTTCCATCGTTATTTGTCGTAATTTATTCACGTGCACACGTATATGCAACACATTTCACCTTACATTTGCAATCCCGTGCGCTTTGCCGACCCGCTAATTTACGGAGAAACAAACTAAAAACAGTTGTCGAGCGAGACAGAATGCGGTCGAACAATAAGTACCAAGAAACTCTCTCTCTCACACACACACACATGACAGACTTTCGTTTAATAGAATAAGTCACATGCACTAAATGTTCCGGTGCCATAGAAGAAGACACTTGCCCAAAGCGCCACGCAGTGGAACTCAACCTTAAAGTATGAGTTCGCAAAGTGGGCTTCTTAACCACGCAGCCACGTTTCCGTCCATAGCCAAGCCCGCTCCTATAACCATACTTGCTAGTTTTACTTTTAATATAATGCATTGGAGAGAATGGCTGTTTACGCGGCCCTGAACCTCCTTGTAGACCACAGAATAACACAAGATTATCACATTTGAAACTACTTTGATCATAAATCTACTTGATTACAGCTGAGAAAGAGCTGACCAACAACAAGAACTAAATATCTCTAAACTTTATTTTGCCCCCTGGGTTTCATTCTATGCAGGTTATTTCATTTCCCCAAAGCATATAAGTCTTGAATCTTCTCAACAACAATTTATATTTATTGCTCCATTCTCTTTCTTAATTTTGCATTTAATTATTATGCTTCTTTCCTTTCAATTTATTTTCTTTTCATAGTTCATCTTCCCCCGTCTCTATTCCCTGTTCTTTTTCTCTACCATTCTCTATTCTTCTGGGATTCTTACTCTTGTTATCGTTCTTCTATAAATATCACAAATTATAGATCTCAATGCATTGCGTATAACTTCGACTTTTTCTCGCCCTTTATATATTTTCTCTTCTTCCTGTTCATCGATTCTCTTATTTCTTTGAATTCATTTCTTGTACTTTGGCAAACAGCTAATTTTAACTAAATTTTCATTTTTTTCTTCCATTCTTTCTCTCTCTCTCTCTTTCAATGTCTCTCTATCTCTATCTCTCTCAGTATATATACATATAGATATGTATATGTATGTGTGTTTGTTTAATTTTAACTAAATTTTCATTTCTTGTCTTCTTTCTTTCTTTCTCTCTCTCTCCCTCCCTCTCTCTCTTTCAATCTCACTCTATCTCTATTTCTCTCAGTATATATACATATAGATATGTATATGTATGTGTGCTTGCGTGTGTGAGTGTGTAAGTATGAATATATGTACTTATATATCGTGATTTGGGGTTTTACCTTCGTTAAATTTGTTTTTTATTTTTGAGCTGCAGAAGTGCAGGGACTCAAGGGCTGAGAGTTTCGTACAATGCAATTGACCTTTGAAGAGCCCTTTAACCGCTGCCAATTGATTTTTCGTCATTAAATATAGAGGAACTCGTGTTTCGAGTTCTGTTCCGCACCTTTGTTTTGTTGTTCCTTTTTTTCATTAAACCATTCATATGTGTTTCATGTATGAGTCTGTATGTATGTCTGATTTTACATATGTTCATAGGTTTGCATTTAACTATTTGAAATAATGGGTAATGGCCCTGGTGGCAATTGTGAATAAAACTAGATACATTTACTCAGTATCTCCGATAGTTCATAGTTTTAATTCCTCTATTTCTCTTTTACCTCCCGTACATAATTAGGTCATTATTACAAATACAATTTCACCTTCTACTAACGCCCGCTTCCTTTTTTCTATCACTCCCTTCATGGTTTATTCCCCCATCTTTGGAAAGCTGAAGTAATTTTCTCTCGTTATCGCTAACGTAAAAATCTTATGTTTATGACAAGTTGTCCCTCCAAAAATTAAACGCATCATTATCATGAACAGGGTTTTATCCCTGAGCACTTAGTTTGTGGATTAGCTTGTGCGTATTCCTGCCAGAAGCACCTGTTATACTCCCCTGCTAGCCTTCCTTTAACTGCAGTTAACGCTTCACATCTAAAAGTTAATTTCATTTCTGCCAGAATATGAAGAAGCTACAAGAGAAAAGTTTATTTTTAAAAATCCAGCAAAGAAAAACAACTAGAAATATTTAATATAACTTCAGCAAAATATGAAAGCAATTTCTCAGAACCATTACTGAATGTAGCTGTCATAACCAGGCTGTTTTTAAATACCACATTTTATTCCATTTTGTCTAATGAAACTATGGAGCCCGAATATTGCAGCTAAGAGTGTTGGCTAAGGTGGTTGACAACTCTAACCTCACAATATCTTTTCCATATTTTGTAAATAAAAACTCCTTGATATTTATAGTATCTATCTCTATATCACACTCAAGGTATATACACAGATGAAAGGAATGATACTGTTGTATTTATGGGAGAGAAAATTGTTTCGTAGACGTGTTGTGTTAAACATATTCACCACAAGTCCTCCGTTAGGATCTTAGAGAGGCAAAACGTTACATCTTGGGCCATACATGATTAAAAAGAAGCTACTGAGACAGTTTGTACCGTAACTCAACGGACGCAGACGAGGCAATCACTATTTGGCCTCACCATCGCTTGAGAATAGGTGTTTGTTGGTTTTCATTCCCGTGACGTAGCGGTTCAGCATTAGATACTGATAGAATAATTGTTTGGCTTTACAAAAATGATAAGCTGTAGGGTCGGTTAGTTTAACAAAAATTCATCAAGGCAGTGCCCCTGGATGGGCGTAGTCTAATGACTGAAACAAGTAATATATACATACACAGTATGTGCTTCCGAGAATCTAATTTATGCTATAATTTGTTCAGGTTGTTACATAACTATACAGGACAGGCAAGTATGATGCTTAGACGTAGAAACACGCCAAGGCACCACATCCGCAACAGATCTGTTTCCCACTGTACAGACAGATTCATTTGAGTGAACACAGAGAGAGATGTGCAGGTAATATCCGACCAACTTCACAGTTTTCCCATCTACCTATATAAAGAAACAATTTTTGTATAAGAACCTTTAAATAAAGAAAATTTATTTATCGAAACATACAGAACATGCCTAAATATGAACACATTATCAACTTTGATCTCGATATATTTTAATTCATGTTCACATACTCATCAGTACGTTATTTCATCTCACTACTTTAGCTTTTGAGGTTTTGTATATTTATTTATCCGTACCCAAAATATGAGCAATTACTTCCCCTCTCCTGAATATTGATCGCCAATTATCTCCCCTTAGATTGTTCTATTTATTGAGGCATTTCATTGACAAACTTCTATGTACAACATGGCCTAAATTTTCCTTAAAAGAATAAGAAATACAATACTGTCAATGTCATAATTTGCGGAAGCGAAACTGGTCGATAAACAATACTCTTTCAGCTATAAAAATATATATTGGAAAATATAATAAAACTATGTAAACTGTGTGTATTTTCCTTCTTTTAATTTCATATATATTTTTTCTGTATTACAACTCACCACGTGGGATAATCAATATTCTCCTCCTCCCTTTTTTTCTTACTATATATATATATATATATATTATATATATATATATATATATATATATAATATATATATATATATATATATATATATATATATATATATATATACTATATATATATATATATATACATACATATATATATATATATATATATACACATACATACATATATATATATATATATATATATATATATATATATATATATATATATATATATAAACATTTGCAGCGTGGAAGGTGTTTGTAAGCCATTTAAGAAACACACAAAAGCCGTTCGATTCACTTCAGCATTTAAGTTTAATTTGTCAAAATATTTTTGTCAGTGAACAGGTCGCAGATTTAAGCGACGAAAATATTTTAACAAATTAAACTTAAATGCTGAAGTGAATCGAACGTGTGTTTCTTAAATGGCTTACAAACACCTTCCACGCTGCAATTGTTTTCGTTCCAGCACACGATCTCAGATCAAATCACTTGTTATGCGAGTACATCTCCGTAATATATATATATATATATATATATATATATATATATATATATATATATATTATATATATATATATATATATATATCTATATATATATATATATATATATATATATATATATCTATATATACATATATATATATTGAGAATTTACAAAAAAAACAGCAACAAAAGTCGAAGATGGATGTTTAAACAACAAACAGTTGTATTAGTTTAACGCTCGGGAAGTGAGAAAATATTTTACGTTTCGAGCCTACGGTCTTCGACAGAAAGGAACACAGAAATAAACAGGTAGAGAAAATAGAAAAAGGTTTAGTGGGTTGCGATCTATCTTCCGTTGAATTAGGAACTTAAACTGAAGCACCTTGCTAGGTCGGTATAACCCGCACACCCAAGCGATATTAATTGAATATTGAATATAAAGACTCCGTGAAGTGGTGTTTGTACCTGATATTACTGCTCTGTATTCAGACCTCGCAAACCAGCCAAGGGAAAATATCCGATCAGAGTAATTCAGTGACATACTTTTCATAAAAGTACTTTCCATAGTATTTCCGAAGTACAGATTTCAAGTTAGATGAATAAATTATACACGAGTAACAAAGACATACAGGTGTCAATACATTACGTCCGTTTCAAGTGGCTCTTTTAATTGATTAATGAAAACATTAAATCATTTGAAGGAAACCGTTCACGTCACATGACCGCATATACTTAAAATATAAAGGACACAGCAATTACCTTAACATATTCATATCAATAATGTAACTCAAAATATTTTGTTTGTCTCTTTTGTCATATCTGTGGCATTCTGCAGATTGTCATATCTTATGGCATTCTGTATTTTGTCATATCTGAGGCAGAATGTCACTGATATGACAAAAGAAACAATGTAAATATTTTAGGCTTCATTATTGATGTGAATACGTTAAGGAAATGGTTGTGTTCTTTATGTTTGAAGTCCATGCGGTCATCTGACGTGAACAGTTTCTTTCAACTGATGTAATGTTTTCATTCATCAATTAAAGGATTAGCTTGAAACAGCCGTAATGTATTGACACCTGTACATTTTGTTACTCATTTACACACATATATATACATACATATACACACACACACTGTGCTTAGTGCACAAGTTGCTTAGTGCATAAAAACCCGGAATGCAATAAATTTTATACATAAATATAAGAGAGTAACCACTATGTGGTCGACTCTATCACTAAAAATAGATCCGCTAGGTTTCAGCCACAAAGAATTGTTTCCGATGAAAGTTTGCACGACTACTAGCGCAAATGGACAGTGTACATAAAAAATAACAAAAATGCAGATTAGTTCAGGACAATTGTTTCGCTATTAATAAATTATGTAATTTTACTCACACAACATATTTGTAGCTCTTCAGCCGAACCCGTCCAGAATACAATTTACTCAACCGCACGCTAGATTTTACCATAACGATAAACACACGTGCGGTTCAGTCGATTGCATTCGCTGTTATAATTCAAGTGCACCTGCCACAGCCCGCCAAATTTCACGGAAACAGATACTACATCCAAAATTAAATGTAGTATAATTACAATCAACTAATAAGGGTGGCTGAAACCTAGCGGATCTATTTTTAGTGCTGTATCTAGGTAGGGAGGGAGGGATGTGGGAGTGGGTGATATATCGATAGATGTTGGTATTTTGTGTACTTGTAATATCCGACACATTTATACGCGTGTATAGTCTTGTATCACAAATCATATCAATATAAATCGTCTGGATTTATTATTATTTCATTATACTACCTTTACTCAGAAACACATACGTATATGTGTGTGTATGTGTGTGTGTGTGTGTGTGTGCACATACATTTACTAATATATATGTATATATATATATATATTCAGTAGAATGTTTTTTTGCGTTGGAGAGATATTCTATAATATATTTGAAAATCGAGATATAAATCTAGATTTTTTTTCTCCTCCTTCAGGCGAATTTAGTTACTTCTAAAACAAATATTGCTTTTAATAACATACAAGTCAGTGACATAGTGTTCTTAAGGCAGAAGAAAATTATTATTGTACTTTTTTACCTTTTTCTCTTCTCTGCAAATAATATTGCTATTTTCTTCATATTAACTTGAACTATTCTTAACATCAAACACATTACTTTTTCTTTCGTCTCTGCGGTTTCATTTCTAATCTGCAGTTCTCTGATTTTTGTATGGTAATCTACAAAAGAAATTCTACCTTGATGAATTTGGTGGCTTGCTGGATTAGTATTTTTTGGTTAGAATTTTTTTCCCTTATTTAATATTTTCCTCTGTGGAAAATTGCTTTCAGAATTTGAAGTAACGAAATCGACGGAAATTGGTTTTCATTAATTTACATCGTCAAGATTTTGGATGGGGGGGGAATGGTTAGAGCATCGGAAGAAATGCATAAAAAATGACTCCCAGTCTTTAGTTTCTTAGTTCAAATAGTGCCGAGTTTAACTTTGACTTCCATTATTTTGGTCTCGCTAAAATAAAGTACAATTGAAATCAAGGCGTCTATGATAACGATTAAGCTCTTTCCCTCGAACACTGCTGATCTTGCAGCTAAATTCGAAAATGTAATTTCATACTGACAAGGTAGTCGATGGCAGAATCTCAAGAGAACCGAGGAAAAATGCATTGCAGTATCTATTTCATCTATTTACATTTACAGTTCGAATTGCAACGGTTGGCTTTCACAATTTTCAGCTTGGCTTTCACCTTGGGCTTTCATTCTTTCCATCTCCCACAAACACATACTAGATTCGAAGCCATGGACTATAACCTCGTCCTCGAAGCCGCTGTCGGTGAAGCAGTTATTTAACATTTCCTTTTTATTTTGACACAGCCAAGCAAATTTTGGGGTCTGGGGAAGTCGATTACTTCAACTCTAGTGCTCAATTCATATTTAATTCATCGACCCCAAAAGGACCAAGGGAAAAGTGAAACCTCGGCAGCATTCGAACACACAATATGCAGACGGACAAAATTCCAGTGAGCATTTTGTCTGGCGTGCTAACCATTCAGCCAGCTTGCCGCCTTTAGTATTTATTTATATTGTTTTTTTCGTTCGAATTTTGGCACAAACCTAGCAATTGTAGTGGGGGAGTAAGTCAATAACATCGACCACAGTATTTAACTGATAGTTATTTTATTGCCCCCGAAAGATTGTAAGGTAAATCTGACCTCGGTGGAATTTGAACTCCGAAGATGAAGGCGGACAAAATGCTGCTGTGTTTTTTGTCCGGTGTACAAATGTTTCTGCCATTTTGCAGCCTTAAAAAATCTTTGTAACGTTCTGGACAGTATACAACCTTGGCTAAGATGCTCAGGATTTCATATGCATGCATCATCACTCACGAGGCTATCATGTTTTCTCTCAAGCAATTATTTAATATTGGTTTCAAATTATGGCATAAGGCCTGCAATTTTGGGGACAAATTAAGTCGTACTTATTTTGTCGATTTCGAAAGGATGAAAGACAAAGTCGACCTCGGTAGAATTTGAACTCAGAACGTGAAGACGGACGAAATATCCCTAAGCATTTTGCCAGACGTACAAACGATTCTGGTGCCTCACCGATTCACAGACATTTAATATTGGTTTCAAATTTTGGCACAAAGCCAGCAATTTCGGGTGAGGGTGTAAGTTGATTACATTGACCCCGGTGCGTAACTGATACTAATTTCTTCGACCCCGAAATGATGAACAGAATTCGAATATCTCTGTTAAATCCACGCTCTGTCACTATTAAATAACTGCCTTACAGCTTAATGCTATTAATGCTTAGCGGCATTTCGTCCGTCTTTACATACTAAGTCCGGCGCGCTAATGATTCTTTACTATTCTAAGCACAAACCCCGAAATTTTGGAGGAGGGATCCAGTCGATTAGATTGACACCAGTATGCAACTGGTACTTAATTTATTGACCCTGAAAGAATGAAAGGCAAAGTCGACCTCGGCGGAATTTGAACTCAGAACGTAAAGACAAACGAAATACCTATTTCTTTAACCCCACAAGGGGCTAAACACAGAGAGGACAAACAAGGACAGACACACGGATTAAGTCGGTTATATCGACCCCAGTGTGTAACTGGTACTTATTTAATCGACCCCGAAAGGATGAAAGGCAAAGTCGACATCGGCGGAATTTGAACTCAGACGTAAAGACAGACGAAATACCGCAAAGCATTTCGCCCAGCGTGCTGACGTTTCTGCAAGTTCGCCGCCTTACATAGTGTAAAATATTCTTTTCTTCTCTAGCGCAAGGTCCGAAATTTTTGAGAAGGGGGCCAGTCGAATAGATCAACTCCAGTATGCAACTGCTACTTAATTCATGGCCCCCGAAAGGATGAAAGGCAAAGTTGACCTGGACATAATTTGAACTTCAGAACTTAAAGACAGGCGAAATACCGCTAAACATTTCGCCCGGCGTGCTAATGATTCTGGTAGCTCGGCGTCTTACATAGTGTAAAATATTGTAGCAACAATTCTACTGGTGGTGAGTCAACTTTTTCTATTGCTAATGCATCGTTTAGACAACTACAGTAATTGTTATTTGAAACACTTGGCTATTAATGCTATTGTATGTATGTGTACATATGTGTGTGTGTGTGTGTGTGTGTGCGTGTGTGTCGTTGTTCTTAGCAGCACTATGGCCCTTCCCCGCCTCCGTTGCCGCTGTTGCTGCCCTTGACCCCGACTTTTGGTGCCACTCCTGTACCTCTGTTTGTGTATTCGCCCAAACTGCTACCATCGTGGTAGTTATTGTTCTTGTTCTTGTTATTGCTGCTGTTGTTGCTGATATCGCTGTTGGTCATGCTATTGATGTGGCTGTGGCCGTTTGTTAAGTTACTGTATGTTGTTTGTGTGTGTGTGTATGGGTTCGCTTCCTATGTTGTTTGTATATGTGCCCTTTATACATGTTTTTTCTAATATCTATTCCTCATATTCATCATAGCTATGTGCATGTGTCCATTACGTGTGTATTACAATGTTTGTAGTATGTTTTCTTTTCCTTTCTGTCTTTAGTCGTCATGTTGTGTAGCGTGGCAGTGGCTATTATTGTTTCATTCGTGTTTTCTGTTGATGTTCGGTCTATATATTGCTATGTGTGTGGCTTCTGTGATCTGTCAAAGTGATGTGTCACAACGCGACCAACAACGGCAACATGTGAAAATGTTGAAAGACATCGTCTAGGATATCATTGAGAACCTCCCGAATCCCTGCTTCCAAGTGTACGAGGTTTGTCTTTTGTGTAATCCCACCTTTTTTTTTTCTTTTGTAATCCCACAGTTAAAAATCACATGGATTGAGATCTGGATTTCTTAGAATTCTTGACTTCTGGAATTCTGCGATCACGGTCTTTAGTTTTAGCTCCTGCAAATAATGGAGTTTCCACGGGCGAAAATTCAATTCGTTATGCAACACCGTACAAATTGTGTGTCCAATTTCACGAGCTGCATGACGTGCTGATTTTTGCAGGCTGTAATTAAAAATTTCCTGCACTGTTGCCACGTTCCCCGCTGATCGGGACGTGGTTGGACGTCCATTTTGTCTTGTATTGTCCACAGAACCCGTGGTCGTCAACTTTACGTGACATCATTTTATTGTCTCCGAACGTAGTGTTGCATACTTCCCTTTTCATGCACGCCGCTATCTCTGAACCAAAACATTGGAATTCCACACTTCATAGCGTCCTGCTATCTTAGCTCGCTCCTGAACAGTCAAGCGAGCGGCCATCTGGAAAATAGGAAATAACAAATAAGACAATAAGAAAATTTTAAAAATACCCAATTAATGTTGTCTGTTTAAAAAAATGTTTTCGTCATAACTTCAGCGATACTAAAAGTTCCATAAGCAATTTCTAATGCCTAGTTACTTTTCACCTACCCTGTATATATACACAGACATACAAACACACACATATTTCAGACACGTACTCATATCTGCATATGTATACAAGCATACGCATACACACATATAAACTGACATATATACACGTGTGTATTCGTGTGTGTATGTGTGTGTGTGCGTGTGTGTGTGTATGTGTGTGTGTGCGTGTGTGTGTGTGTGTGTGTGCGCGCGCGCGCGTGTACGCTCCCACGTTAGTGGATGATAGTCTCAAAATATTGGTCAGTGATTAGTTCGTTTTTAGTTCAGAAATGAAATCCTCATCATGATGTGAATGTTTTGATTGAATTTACAGCACGTTGCAATTTTATTTACATCATTCATATCACAAATTAACCATTGCAGATATTTCTATTCGGCAGTCTGAACTACTATGTGTTCGTTTTATGAATGGATGCAAAGGTCACAGGAGATTACGAATTACATAAATTTTAAATAAAATAATTAATTATGTGATTTCCAACAAAATGATAGTGTGCAAATAGAAATTGCGAATATTAAGAAAATGTATAAATTTGATGTTTAATCTTTCCAATCTTCGCAGTTATTATCTAAAAAAATTCCATTTCTATTACATTACTCTGTTGGGTATTCATATAAAGACAAGGGGAATGAAAACCAGTTTGGGTTATCATGAAATTTTAATTCAATCGTTATGTCGCATCACAGAATTAAAATGTTTCACTCGTGATCATTTTAATATATTACGAGTTGGTTCAGAACAAGCTGAACAATAGGACGTTATAGAAAAGACGCTTGTATGGAGGTTAATGGGAGGTAACGTTAACGACGTCGTCGTCTATGATAAGGTTTTGAAGAAGGAAGAAAAACGACTGAGTAAACCCTACGACTATTCTGCTTCAAAAAACATTAAGCTGAATAACGGTAGCTTTAATGTACACTAATTGTTATTAAATTCTAAGGCATTATAAAAACATATTTATAATTATGGTCAATTACACAAAAACGCAAAATATTATATAAATATATATATATATATATATATATATATACATACATACATGCATACATATATATATATATGTGTGTGTGTATGTGTGTGTGTGTGTGTGTGTGTGTGTGTGTACATTCATACATACATATATATTGATAGATAGACATAGATGCGTGTTTGTGTGTATGTGTGTGTGTGCGTGTGTGTGTGTTTGTGTGTGTGTATGTGTGTGCATGTGTGATATATTGAAGAGAAAGACACTGATTTCGTGGAAAAGTAAAAAAAAAACTGTTTTGATTATGATGGGAAAAAGCAGATGATCGGCTTTAACTAAAGAAAAGTAAGAAAATTATTACTCTAATGTTGCTTTTCTCCTTTCCACATAATTATTGTTAATTTTAAGGTTTAGTAGATTAGCTAGATTTGAACAATCTTGAATATACTCTTACGAACCCTCACCTCCCATTAGTGATTCAGCAATTCGGTATTGTGTAGGCTTTGCTGATGAGACCCAATATCATTGAAACAAGCCAAGAAATATTTCATTTCCCGAAGTAAATGAAATGTTAAACATTGAGCTAAGTTTGTCTTATTCTATAATTATTTCTAGTTGGTGATGGTATACTGGATAAAGTTACCAATCTAAGAGCAATCCAACTTGATCATCGTATTTCACTTACCATTTAGTATTGGGTTGGTGCATAATTATTGCGACTTTTTTCAACAAATTTTATTCAACAAAAACAATAACAACATATAGCAAAAACATCTTTAAACGATTATTCCGGAGAATATTCACTGTCTACTTGAATTACTGCTTTCCCATTTGCTTGTCAGATGCAATCAACACCAGGACTTGTCTGATACTTGATATTATCGACCACAAATGTATAAGAGGAAATTGTGACCTCAGCAGAATTTGAAATGAGAATGTAAAGATTCGAAACACACACCCTAAATTATTCCCTCGACTTTCTAATAAATCTGACTGTTCACTGCTTTCAGACATGTTAACAATAATACTCATACTAATGATAACAAAAAGACACAGGCGTACATATCCACATCTATGGCAGTTAAATTCTTGAGATCCATGGACGAGGTCTCTCCAGCAGTCCTTGTCCCTCATCATCGCTGCTATGTACTGCGCCTCCCAGAGATCAGTTTTTGCCCTTAGGTCATCAACATATGTCATCCTAGGTTTCCATTTTCTTGTGTGTCCATGTAGGGGCTCCCACAGGAGCACTGAATTCTGTATCATCTCTGAATAACGGTGAGCATGTCCAGGTTACCTCGGTCTCCTCTGTGTTATTTTCGAGCCAACTTTTGGAAGGCTCTCGTACAGCTCTGAGTATTTCATAACCTGCGTATACTGATTAATGTTCAGGGCCACCCTCAGCATTTTCGTGTAGCACTCATCTACCATCTGAGTGAGTTTCTTGGTCAGTGTCCAAATCTCAGACCCGTGCACCAGCACAGACTCAACTGCAGCAACGAAGTGATGGACCTTCAGGTCTTTACGAAGGTCCGACTTCCATACAGCTCTCGATTTGTGGCTTGATGCCCAGGCCTTGCTCTTCCTCTCAGCTATATCATTCTCTGTGGCGGCGAGCTGGCAGAAACGTTAGCACGCCGGGCGAAATGCGTAGCCGTATTTCGTCTGTCGTTACGTTCCGAGTTCAAATTCCGCCGAGGTCGACTTTGCCTTTCATCCTTCCGGGGTCGATAAATTAAGTACCAGTTACGCACTGGGGTTGATGTAATCGACTTAATCCCTTTGTCTGTCCTTGTTTGTCCCCTCTGTGTTTAGCCCCTTGTGAGTAGTAAAGAAATATATATCATTCTCTGTGTTCCCAACGTTTGCTCCCAAATACAGGAAGATTCCAACCAAATATAATAGCTTCTCGCCTACATTCATAATCTGCTCTGGCTTCCCAATATTCTCTACCAGATATTTCGTCTTAATCTCATTCATTTCCAGCCCCACATACCCACATATGTCATTTATACGCACCCATTCATACGAACCCGTATATAATGACTTGAATATGTTCAGGCCTAAACTACGCTAGCAAATACACACACATTTTAGTGTTAAAAAAATTTGGCACGACGTCAGTTACGACAACCAACGTTCCAGTTGATCGACTGAATGGTACATCCTACTCAAGAAATTAACGTGCAAGTCGCTCTGTACTCCACAGACACGCGTACTCTTAACGTGGTTCTCAAGGAGATCCAGTATGACACAGAATGTGACAAGGCTGGTCCCTTTGAATTACAGGTACAACTCATTTTTGCCAAGTGAGTGAACTGCAGCAACTTGAACTAAAGTGTCTTGCTCAAAGACAGATCGCACGGTCAGGAATAGATCACACGATCTAATCAGCGTGAGCTGAATAGCCCAAACCACTAAGCCACGCACCTTGACGGGTTTTTATTTGACGAACATATACATGCATCTATGTATGTATGAGCACGAGCGCATGCGTTTGTGTGTATATGTGTGTGCGTATATATATATATATATATATATATATATATAAACATACATAAAAATATTTATCTATGTATACGTATGTATATACATGTGCGCTTGTGTGTCTTCGTATACTCTTCACTGCACATATATGTCTACATCTCTATGTACGTATACATGTATAAATTACTTATTTCCATCGTAGTATGAAGTTTAAAGCAAACGTTCTTTCATACAAGAAATCTATTTATTGCAGATTATTTAAGCAACATTCTATGAATATTAGTAGTTTATTTTAAATATCATAGCCATTGCTGATAAACATATTCAAGGCCGCGTTCAAAATTGACAGTGTATACATTAGCTAGTGTTAATCTACATATTATATAACGCCATTATGCATTTTAAATGTCAACTATGTATGAAAACATAATTTATTTTCATATCAGTTTGAAGTGATGAGCTACTAATATCACAATATTTTTTCACGATGGATATTTTCAAACGAACTATTTTTTATTTTGTATGCAACTAAACTCCAATTTGTGAGAAAGGAAATAAGTGATATCAGCAGTGTTGAATACAGCGATTAAGAATAGCAATATTTTTATAATGTTAAATATTTATATTCTATTTCGTTTTTAGATTTCGTTTGCAAGATTCTCTATATGAGTTTGTGTGTTGAAGAATATTCTGTTGTATATGGGGAAAGTCGTTTTCTTTTTGTGCCTTATGATTTAACACACACACCGGTTAAAATTTCTACTTACTGCCTATTTTTATTTCCCTAATATTTTCGTTGCGTCTTGCAAACGTTTCAATAGTCTTGACTCTGTCCGTTATTTACAATGCATTCCTTTTTGTTTGTTTGTGCGCTTGCGTGTGGGTCAGTGTGTGTCTGTGTGTGTGTGCCTGTGCATGCATGTACGTATGCATGTATGTGTGTATGTATGCATGCATGTGTGTATGTATATACTATGCCTCTATGCATATGTATATATGTATTATGTGTGTACATTTGTATGTATGTATTCTGCATATTCATGTGCTTGTCCGCCCGTGTTTGTGTATTTTCTATGTATGTGTGTGTGAGCGTGTGTTTGTATATGTATGCACCTCTGACTCCTTGTGTGTACATTTCTCAGTGTGTGTGTGTGTATTGCAACTATGTACCATGTTTGTATTATGGATGTGCATTTCTATATTCTATTACGTATCTTGGTGTTCTGACTTCAAATCCCGACGGAGTTAAATTTACCTTTTATCATTCTAGATTCCATGAAATAAAATACGTGTTAATTACTCTTGTGGATGTAATTGAATTTTCCCTGCATCAAAATGTTTGGTCTTCAGTCAATGATATCAGAAGGCAAACGTTATTTGTTCCGCGAAATGCCGTTTTGGGAAATACAGTCCGGCAAGAGGACACAACGGCCGCAGTCAAATGGCTGAAACAAATAAAAGAATAAAAGGACACACACACATACACACACACACATACATATATATATATATATATATATATATATATATATATATATATATATATATATATATATATATATACATATATATATATACACTGTTGTGTCTGGGGTGAGTAATTCTCTTTTGATGCCTTATAATTTAACACACTGACCGATAAAATTTCCACTTATTTCTTTTACCGGGAAGTGTGTTAAATTATAAGGCACTGAAAGAGAACGACTCTCCACAGACGCAACAGAGTATGCTTCAACACACGAACTCACGTAAAGAATCTTGCAATCCAAATTCAAAAACGATACATATATATGTATATATATATATATATATATATATATATATATATATATATATATATACACAAAACTTAGGGAATGGAGTAGAGAATATGCAGGCTACATGTTTCGTAGCTAGCACAACCTCGGAAGTAGTAAATTATCTAGAATATTTGGTCTTCTTGTTTAGAGGCATATCCTTTAACGACAATTTTAGCTTTATTTTGTCCATTCCCATGTCCGCCACGGGATTAACATTCCCGAAGCTAGAAATGAGTATTGACATGTAAAGATAAGTTCCAAGGATGAAGATGTAAGGAAGATATAGAGCTTCAATCTGTAGAAAATATTAAAAAAAACAACTTTCAGGAACAACAATGGTTTATTGACGCAGAATTTTGTGATTTTTTTCCGTACGATAAGCTGAAAAGAGTTAATTGTATAGTTCATGGTTAGCAAAATTCCCGTAAAATTAGTGAATGAAGTAAATAAAATACATGCTACATATGTTTGATAGCCTCCGAAACCTAATATACCTCTAACCAACAAAGCCGAATATTTTGGAAAATTTACTACCCTCTTGGTTCCGCAAGCTATGGATTTTATCTGCTCCATTCTCTAATTTGGGGGTGTTTATTCGCATATACGACGAGAAAATTCTATAATAACGAAATTTTTTTAGAAATTTCTGTCGGCTTGCTTCGAGATGCGTGCTTATAATAATGAATTATATGGTTCTTGACGATTTAAGTCTATTTTCGGCATATTTGGCATTGGATTTTTTTTTGCCCTTGTTTATAAGTTGTGTATATATATATATAAATATGTGTGTGTATGTGTATGTATACCTTCGTGTGTCTGCCCCGCCCCCCACCATCGCTTGACAACTGATGTTGGCGTATCTACGTCCCTGTAACATAGCGGTTCGACTAAAGAGACCTATATAAGTACTAGTCTTACAAATAGTCCTGGGTTGGATTTGCTCGACTAAAAGCGGTGCTCCAGCATGGCCACAGTCAAATGACTTAAACAAATAAAAGAATAAAAGAATATTACGACAGGCTTCTTTCAGTTCCCGTTTACCAAATGGACTCGCAATCGGGACCTATATCCGAAGACACCTGTCCAATGGGACACGCAGTAGGACTGAACTGAATAATGCTGGGACGCAATCAATCTTCTTAGCCACACAGCCCCGCTTGCACCTAGGAAACAGCATATAAATGTAACCATACTGATCATACTTAGCTATATGAAATAGAGGGAATGTCAAGGCGAACTTGGATGCTGCTGTAGCTCTTGCCTATTCATTTATTGTTATTTAACATTCATTGAAGAAAATCACTTTTACATCAATAACGCATGCAATGTTTTACTTCAACAGACATTTCAATCTGAAATTTAATTTCGAACTTTTAAAACATCATTAAATAAAAGTGACTGCATATTTTTATGTTACAGATTTTGACAAAATTCGATTTTAGATTTTGAAATATTTTGATCTTTTTCTTCTCTTTCCATTTTATGACAACTTATTAGTGAAATATTTTCTGGTTTTAAGGGGGAAAATTAAATCAAAATGAGAAAATAAATAAGTAAAGAAATGTGAATATGAATTCTTATCGTTGGTTGGAACTATTAAATGTGTATTTAATAGTTCACCGGTTCAAACTTCTCACCAACAAAACCAGTAACTATGTTTATTGGCCATTCACTGAATATTTATTACAAGTGAATGTATTTTTTTGTTCCTGAATTTGCTATATCTGGTTAAAATATGAAAAAAACAAATCGAACAGTTATATATGTTTTTCATGTGAATTATAAATTCCTTGTTCTTGCATTATACATAATATCTATATACATATATATATATATATATGCACTCACACACAACAATACAAGAATAAGCAATGTATATATATATATATACATGTGTATATATATATATATATATATATATATATATATATATATATATATATATATATATATATATATATATATATGTATATATATATATATATTATATATATATATATATTATCTACTTGCATTTTATTATTATATCCTCTTTATATTCTTGTTGTTCGATTTGCCTCGGACTCTCCTGTAAAATATCAGAAAAACACATTTATCTTAAAGACATTTATAATTTTATTCACCTGAATAAATTCGGAGATGACTTTCTATTTCCATTGGAGTGTGTACTTCTTTGCTTTTCTAAATCCTGATTGGCTTTCAATTTGTCTGTCTAAAAATAAAATGATAAAATGTATATGGATGCATAACGTCAATACCTCAATGAGATTCTAAGATATTTTCTATTTCTAACTTTAAAATATGTTTTTCATTTCAGTTCTGTGGTTTCATAGATTATTTTGGTTGTGACATTTACTTAAAGAACAGCACTGCTTCCCCATTATTATTATCGCACTCTCCATTATGTATGATTTAACATCTGCTTTGTCGTGTAGACTTAGAATGCGGCAGGACCACAAAATTGATTTCTTCCGGCAGTTTTCCAATATTTCCTTTTTGAGACCTAACCCTTTTAGGTCACTCCTAATCAATGCAGTCTAGTGATTTTAACACGACGACCAGCTTATGAAACTCTTCTTACCAGGTTTCCAGTATCTATTATATGTGAATTATTCCATAATACATATAGTTTCTCATGCTAGAAACAGACCATGCAGTTAATAATATGACAATTTCTTGCTTTGCTTTTGCTCCCAATATATTCTACATTCATCTCGGATGCACACATATAATGCTTGTAATTATCGATCACTTCGCACTAGGCACTAAGCCAATTTTTCAAGGCATGGAAATATATTGGGAATGAATCAATCCCAGTATTCTATTGTTGTTTACTCTATTCCGTCAGAAGAGACGAAAAGCACCGCTTTCAGCCTACGTAATGTCTACGGGTAGCTAAATTGAATATACATTTCAAATCGGTCCTATAAAATGTCTGCCAAATAAATGACATTACAGTGAGTAAAATCATTTAAGTTTCTCAGATACCATGACTGACAATATTATGCAGCTTTTCGTTTTAAAATTATCCTTAAAGATCAAGGCAAATATTATCTTTGTAAATGTGAATTTCCACTGAATCCACGCATTGTGTCTGCATAAATTACTGACCTCAATGTCGCAATGACTCCGAGAATTCCTCTGCACGAATAAACAATAGTTAAATTTCTATTAAAATACTTATTATGGCGTATATATAATATCGAACTCAAAATATATATGTTGTGACCAAATACTTTCAGTAGTTCAACTGGTACTCGTTTTGGCAAACACAAAAAACAAGTCTTCTCCAGACAAGACGTTTAGTATTTAGACTCACTCAACATATAAACAAAAATCGTAGCATGTCGGATTATTTATGATTTCGGATTGGTTGAACAACCATTCGAAAATCATGTATCTGGTAGCCTTGACTTATAACCACGACAATTACTTCTGGCTGCGTGGGTTTGGCATAGAGTAGACAGGATATTAGCGGTGAATTGCTGTATGAGAGCCAGTTTTCTAATCTCTTCATTTCTCCAAGACACTCATACAAT
>NC_042998.1:63070326-63117826 GCF_006345805.1 Octopus sinensis | reverse complement strand
TTGTAGTTATTTTTTTGTTAAACAACAATATTTTGTTTCGTTTATTTATTGTTCTTATTTAGTTAATATCAGCTCTGAACTACCAATATATTTAATGTTTTCATCGTAGTTAGGTAGTTAGTTGCATGCGTTTTAAAATATTTTCAATGTCTCTCACCAACTGTAAATAGTCGCATCTTTCTTCTTCTCGTCTACACATTAAAATTTCTCTAATTTCAATATGGTGCTTCGTTTGTTTTGTTGTTTTTTTATTTCTGTTCTGTGATAATGTCTTTTATGCAGCACCAACCTTTTCCTGTATCACATAGCTTGCTAACCAATACACTATCAACACAATGCAAAATACAAAACACAAAACAAATATAAAATACTTTAAATAAACTAATTTAAAACAAGCAAAAGCGTTTCGTTTTTATTTTTTCAATTATTTTTTTTTTCATAAATTTTCTTCTTAACCTTTCTTCGGAGTCTTCGGTTTGTTTACAGATGTGGCTCTGTACTGGACATTGTTACCGACCTACACACCACCCCCTCCAGAGTGGAACGCATTTAATGTCTTGGTTGCTAAGATACTAATGTATGAAAGAAAATCGATCAGTCAACAGCTTTCCAAATTCCTCAAATATTAGGCGTATCGATACAAAACATGTCTAAACAATTAGGAAACAATTTAGTTACAACAATCTTTTAACGAGATGATGATGGGGAGGAGGAGGCGGAGGAGGAGGAGAAGGAGGAAGCAGATAACCATCATCACCAGCAGCAAATGCAAGAACAACAGCAATATAGTGATGACAATAGCAAAAATAATAACCTTAATTGTATCGACAACGATGTTCGTGATATAACATTAAACTGTTGCGTCCACTCTTAGATATACATACTTTCATATATATATATATATATATATATATATTATATATATATACGTGTTCACACACATACATACAATATACACACACATATATATATATATATATATTATATCTATATATATATATATCACAATCAAGGAACGGCCATAATAGGCCATTCACCGCTAGAAATAACAGCCAAAAAGCTTCAACCGCAAAATAACATTAATTCCGTAAACCAGGAGAAAATTAAAAAACATTTACCCTGAAATTCTTTATACGATGCACCGTTTCTTCTACTGTTTAATGGTAAACTAACAAGATTAAATTAAATCAAGCCAATCTACCATAGGCCCTTAGATTCATCAGTAAGGAATAGCCAAATCGGAACAGATATTTTTCACGAGGCATTCTCGTCCATGCCTCGCCAATATCTGACCTAAAATTTTCAAATCGTCGCACTCGCGCCAAATTTATCGGCAGCAAATAAATATAAGCCGCCGATTCCATTACGGAACCAACCAGAAAATTCATAATTAATCAATATAGGGAGGCAAAAAAAACAGTAGAAGAAACGGTGCATCGTATAAGGAATTTCAGGGTAAATGTTTTTTAATTTTCTCCTGGTTTACGGAATTAATGTTATTTTGCGGTTGAAGCTTTTTGGCTGTTATTTCTAGTGGGTGAATGGCCTATTATGGCCGTTCCTTGATTGTGATATTGAACTTAAAAATGGTTTATGACTATTTATTTTTCCCACTAGGCCGCTGGGGGCAAAAGAATTCTACAAAATTTTTTTGCCTCCCTATTGATTAATTATGAATTTTCTGGTTGGTTCCGTAATGGAATCGGCGGCTTATATTTATTTGCTGCCGATAAATTTGGCGCGAGTGCGACGATTTGAAAATTTTAGGTCAGATATTGGCGAGGCATGGACGAGAATGCCTCGTGAAAAATATCTGTTCCGATTTGGCTATTCCTTACTGATGAATCTAAGGGCCTATGGTAGATTGGCTTGATTTAATTTAATCTTGTTAGTTTACCATTAAACAGTAGAAGAAACGGTGCATCGTATAAGGAATTTCAGGGTAAATGTTTTTTAATTTTCTCCTGGTTTACGGAATTAATGTTATTTTGCGGTTGAAGCTTTTTGGCTGTTATTTCTAGTGGGTGAATGGCCTATTATGGCCGTTCCTTGATTGTGATATTGAACTTAAAAATGGTTTATGACTATTTAATTTTTTCCCACTAGGCCGCTGGGGGCAAAAGAATTCTACAAAATTTTTTTGCCTCCCTATATTGATTAATTATGAATTTTCTGGTTGGTTCCGTAATGGAATCGGCGGCTTATATTTATTTGCTGCCGATAAATTTGGCGCGAGTGCGACGATTTGAAAATTTTAGGTCAGATATTGGCGAGGCATGGACGAGAATGCCTCGTGAAAAATATCTGTTCCGATTTGGCTATTCCTTACTGATGAATCTAAGGGCCTATGGTAGATTGGCTTGATTTAATTTAATCTTGTTAGTTTACCATTAAACAGTAGAAGAAACGGTGCATCGTATAAGGAATTTCAGGGTAAATGTTTTTTAATTTTTCCCTGGTTTACGGAATTAATGTTATTTTGCGGTTGAAGCTTTTTGGCTGTTATTTCTAGTGGGTGAATGGCCTATTATGGCCGTTCCTTGATTGTGATATTGAACTTAAAAATGGTTTATGACTATTTAATTTTTTCCCACTAGGCCGCTGGGGGCAAAAGAATTCTACAAAATTTTTTTGCCTCCCTATATTGATTAATTATGAATTTTCTGGTTGGTTCCGTAATGGAATCGGCGGCTTATATTTATTTGCTGCCGATAAATTTGGCGCGAGTGCGACGATTTGAAAATTTTAGGTCAGATATTGGCGAGGCATGGACGAGAATGCCTCGTGAAAAATATCTGTTCCGATTTGGCTATTCCTTACTGATGAATCTAAGGGCCTATGGTAGATTGGCTTGATTTAATTTAATCTTGTTAGTTTACCATTAAACAGTAGAAGAAACGGTGCATCGTATAAGGATTTTCAGGGTAAATGTTTTTTAATTTTCTCCTGGTTTACGGAATTAATGTTATTTTGCGGTTGAAGCTTTTTGGCTGTTATTTCTAGTGGGTGAATGGCCTATTATGCCGTTCCTTGATTGTGATATTGAACTTAAAAATGGTTTATGACTATTTAATTTTTTCCCACTAGGCCGCTGGGGGCAAAAGAATTCTACAAAATTTTTTTGCCTCCCTATATTGATTAAATATATACATATATATATACGTGTTCACACACACACATACATACATACATACATACACACATACATACATACAGATATATGTACGTACGTACAGGAAAGTACAGTTCTTTATTTAAGAGATGAGGAATTATGTACATTATTTACATTTGACGGATATTTGTCCTCATCTTGTTGGTTGTTAACACAACGTTTTGGCTGATATACTCTCCAGCCTTCATCTGGTGTCTTGGGGGAAATTTCGAACCTAGGTTCTCATTCCTTAGGTATTTAGTTAGTTAGTTAGTTAGTTATTTTTCGATGTTCTTCTTCTTCTTATTATTATTATTATTATTATTATTATTAATATTATTATTATTATTCATTTCACTGCCTAAAATGGAACTCGGAATCTTGAGGTTAGTAGCCCGCGCTCTTAACCACTGCGCCATACGCCCGTCAAATGTAAATGATGTAAATGATGTACACGATAGTAGTCGCACCACTCATTTGAGAAAACTATTTTTTGTCTATTAACTGGATTGAAAGCCGTATCTGGAGAGCGTTACATAATATTTTAAGCGAGTTCTTTAATCTACTGTTTATCCTCGAACATAACCTTAGTCACTTGTAACGCAAAAATGCCTTGGTGTGTATATTTTTCAACGAACACGTTCCAGTCGACTGTGTTTAGCCCTTGGTCGGTACTGGTCAGTAGGATTTATTATAAAAGACCTTTCATCCGGCACAGATCCAACTGCTTTCCTTATTATATTATGACATAATGTGGTTTGATTCGGGTTGTAGACTGAATGGACTGATAAATGTTTCGTTATTGATGCATCTAAGTGAGTATATTAAGTCACAAACCTGAATTCTATCGTTTTAAACAATGCACATACACTACCAGATTATCAAACAATATTATACATGTAAATATCCTTTCTAATCTATTAAACACGTAATTGTTTTTTGAAATATTAGTGTAGCTCTCATTTCAAGCATATAAATTATTTCTTTAAAATAATATATTGTTCTTAAATTGTTGATTTATTTCCTCTGTATAAAATGAAACAAATAATTTTAGAACTTAAGATTAAAATACTCTTTAAATTCTTTACGTTGCTTAAAATCATTATTTGTTTTTGTTTTTGTAAATTAGCCGATTGCGTGCGAAAACAAGTGAGAGACAAAGAATAAATCTCTAAACACAAATATATTATTATATAGTTTTATATATTATTTTTATTAAGTATATTAACATTTATTTCCAAATTATGAAAATCCTAAACTTATTATGGATATCTGTGTTTTTTTTAACATGTAATTACTTTCGTATTATCGTTTTGCACTCAACTTAACAGAAACTGGCTCCTATTTTACATTATAACACACTTGAGGAGCTTTCAATATAAAATATATTAACTAAGAAAAGGAAAATTAAGTTATTATAAGATATAATGCTACTCCTATAGAGAAATTTTCGTTCTCAGTCCTATCGATTACAGCTCTCAGCTGCGGTCACATCATAGCGTTGAACTGATGGCAGACGTTGTGGTATTCCAGCGCCGCTACACAAACAGGATTGATTCGGTGAAACAGATGAACTAATTGGGATGGGGATGGGGTAAATGAACTGAAGCTCTATTAAAGGTAAAGTTACCACTTGGAGTCATACCGACTCACAATAGCCGATTTCCGTATATATTCCCCACCTGGACGGGATGCCGATCCTTAACGGGATTACTCATTTTTGGCAGCTGCGTGAACTGGAGCAACGTGAAATGAAGAGCTCAAGAATACAACGCATCACCCAGTCCAGGAATCGAAACCACAATCTTTAGTCCAACCCTCTAACCATTAAGCCATGCGCCTCTACACCGACACTCTATTCCCTAGAGTGAAGGCGTGAAAGATATACAGTGTTATACATATGGAAGTTCATAAAATGATTAACTCCCAAATTTTGAATTGAAAGTTAAAGCAACTATTAAAATGGATGATGCTACATAGTAACAAAGATCTCATCTTGTCTATCTAGAATAACTATAAAGTACTGTGGTATCTTGGTTTTCAAGGGTCCATAACTATTCAACTTTCTACTAAAAAACTCAGAGATTCGCGAGGTGTAGACTTTGAGGTCTTCAATGAGCGTCTGGACGACATTTCATCTAAAATATCAGATGAAACCACATCATGCCAGGAGGTAAGAAGAAGAAAAACTCGCTACTTCACCAAAATCAGTACAGGAAAGAGACCCAAACATACTGAAAGGCATTGCTCTAGCATGGCCTCAGCCTCTCACTGAAACCAGTAACAGATAAAAGATAAATGCTGCATAGCGTACGAATTATAAAATATATCAGATTGTGGTCAGAAACTCTAATCAATGCGATGCTGCCAATAAAAGCTTAAAGCGTTTCGCCAAATTAACTTCACGCAATTTGAACCTAGGAATACAGAATCAAAGCATACCAACAACACATTGTAGCAAAATGCATATACTCTGGGCAATTGAAGTGAGAACGTTAACAAAAGTGAGAACGGTTTTATCGTTACGTCTGGCGATTACTACTACACCGCGCATGCAAAGTGTACAAATTTTACAAAACAAAAGCATTTCTCTGTTGTTGTTTTTTATATTTGGCAATAGTGATACACAGAGTAAGTTCCACACTTAACCCATTAACTACCAAATTTTTTAATTCATATTTTTTGGTTTTGCCCGGTGTTTTAGAAGTTAAAATAATATACAAGGTGCCCCAAAACTAGGTTTACAGTTATCACGTTGGCAGTTCATATTTCTTTTAAAACATTTTATTACATTTCAGTTTTTATATTACAATTAACTGAATTAGCATAGAATAATGGTTTCATTTTTTTTTTACAAATAATATCTAAACTGTTAATATATGAATGCGAAAGGGATAGCTGAATAACTGTAAGACCTCCGTTTGGGCCACCCTATAAAATATTTAAATTTTCTTCATATGTGAATTATTTTGGAAATTATGATAAATTTTTCGAAAAGTCCCAAATAGGGAACGCTGAAAAAGAACATATTTATCCTTTTCTATTTAATAGTAATAATAAACAATTTTGGTTTTCTTGAAACTATAGTATCAAATGCGAATGTGTATGAAATATCAATGAATGATACAGATGGGAAATGCAAGAAGAAAAAACAATGTTTTCAAAGCAGTCATATTTTTGAAGTTCAAAACGTGCAATTTATGACATTAAATGTCCTCTAGAATTAGCCTGGCAAACTTTAACTACTAAACATTCACTTTAAATACAACGAACAGCGAGCAGTGAGACTGTATTTTAGCAGATCCCCAAATGGGGCTCATGGCAGGCAATGGGTTAAACAAGTTCCAAGTACTGGTGTTGATTTTCTCAACTAAAGATCCCTCAAGTTGTTGCTCCAGAATGACCGTAGTTTATGATTGAAACATTTAAATGTTAAAACGGTATTTAAATAATCAATTTTTCATAATTCTCTGATTATATCGTATAATTAAATATAATTTTCGTGAATTTTTAGTTTGCCCAAACATGTTGTTCCACCTTCCCTTTTTAATTAATAAAAATTATTTTTTGTCCTGTTTAACATTTTGTAATATTACTCTAATTTTTTTCATCTTTTTACACAATGAACAGTTTCTGGGGTCAATGAATAGAAATTCTTATTTCTTCTCTGCTCCTGCTTCTTCTTCAGGTAATTATTATTATTGTCGAATTTTCAGTGAAGGAGGCCACGAATCCCTTACAGGAACCGATAGTACCGAGTAACATATTCCCGCAAACTACTGGCTAAGAGTCTAAATTCCAATCAACTATTGCTGGTGAAATGCGGATGGTAGTTTGCAGAAACTGTAGAGCAAAGAAAGATGCAGTGGGCTTTTTTGTTCCAGCTCCTTTTTACTCCGAGTTCTAATACAGCCAATGTGAACTTTGCTTTTCATCCTTAAGCCTTCGATAAAATAAATTAGCAGCTGAATGTTGAGGATCATGGAATTGATTGAATGCCTCTTCTCAAAACTCTTGCTCTTGTGTTTAAATAAAAAAAAAACATTATTATAGATAATTGCTACATGAAAGGTATAAGCCATTTGAAAACACAAAACCCGCTAGATTCACTTCAACATTTAAATATAATTAGTTAAAATATTTTAGCTCTGAAACCGCGACCTGTTCCCTAATAAAATTTCGTGATGCAGCGACGAAAATATTTTGACAAATCAAATTTGAATGAAGTGAATCTAACGGTTTTTACGTGTTTTTAAACGTCTTATAAACCACGACGCAATTTTTTTTTGTTTCCGCTCACGCTCTCAGATCGTCACTTGCTATGCAAGTACATCTCCGTAATTATTATACATGCTAATTACAAGTAAAATTATTCACGAATTAGTTGGATTGTTAAAGTGTAGAACACAATGCATTGCCGTTTTCTTTCCGGGTCTGTTCATCCTAAGTTGGAATGCCTCCGTGCTTAAGTTTAGTTTCATTCATTCTGGGATCAATAAAATAAAATAGTCATTAAATACTGGGGCGGATGTAATCGGGTGTTCCCTTCACATCGAATTTCTGATCTTGTGTCTTTGTAAAGAATCACTTATTACTTATTTTGTATTATGTCCTATGGACTTGTGTGGATAATCAATGCTAAT
Organism: Octopus sinensis; assembly: GCF_006345805.1. Lineage (NCBI taxonomy): Eukaryota > Metazoa > Mollusca > Cephalopoda > Octopoda > Octopodidae > Octopus > Octopus sinensis. Next base: position 63,110,032 of record NC_042998.1, on the reverse strand, counting down.
TAATTAATATTTCGATAATGATAAAGCGGCGAACTGATAAATTTGTTAACATGCCGAACAAATGCTTAGCAGCATTTCGTCAGTTTTTACGCTCTGAGTTCAAATTCAGACGAGGTTGATTTTGCCTTTCATCCTCTCGGGATCGATGAAATAAGTACCAGTTGTGTGTTGGAGTCGATGTAATTGACTAGTCCCCTCGCCCAAAATTTTAGGTCTTGTCCGTCTCGTAGAAAGGATTATTGTTATTATTCTTTTCTACTCGAGGCACAAGGCCCGAAATTTTAGGGAACGGGGTCGGTCGACTAGATCGACCGCAGTACACAGAACGTAAAGTCGAGCTGACTTCAAATTCCGCCGAGGTCGACATTGCCTTTCATCCTTTCGCGGTTGATAATTTAAGTACCAGTGGAATACTGGAGTCTATGTAATCGACTAGACTCCTCCCCCAAAATTTCAAGGCTTTCTGCCTTCAATAGAAAGGATTATTATTCGTATTATCCTTATTATTATTATTATTATTATTATTATTATTATTATTATATTATTATTATTATTATTATTATTATTGTTATTATTATTATTATTAATATTATTATCATTATTATTATTTTATCATTATTATGAATATTATTATTATTGACATAATTATTATTATCATTACTATTATTGAGTGAGAGAGCAGTGCATGCCATCAAAGTGACACTGGGGTAAAATATACGAAGCCCACTGTAACCATCATGACTACTCGTCTGATAAGGGTACACCAGGCACATGCATCACAACCGTATGTGCGTGACATGTTGATCTCATATCAAGATAAATAGCGCATGAACTTGCAGATGGGGCACAGTTAGAATTTTCTTCTGTTTGAGTAACCCATCCCGCTCAAAAGGGCCCCGAATAAGGATTATTTAAGTATGTTGAACGAACCACCCATGTTTCCAAAGTTGAATTATCCAAACCTCCAAGAATTCCGTTTAACACACGGCTATGATGCACCTCCATTACGTATGCTTGTGATCAGATATGCACATATCTTCAGCCACTACGGGACATGCTCAACTGGTTATGGTCAAACAACTGACTAGCAAATCTGTGGTATTGAGCAGAATATTTGCTGTAGCCGCTCTGTTATACCAAGACAAAACAATATACATGATAACACTTTCAATCAGTGAAGATCAGGAGGCATGAGAGCCACCGCCTGGTACTACATCAGGGCATTTCTTTTTCTTCTTCTTCTTCTTCTTCTTCTTTTTTTTCTACTACTACTACTACTAATCATTATTATTATTATTATTATTATCATTATTATTATTATTATTATTGTTGTTGTTGTTGTTGTTGTTGTTGTTGTCGCTGTTGTTATAATTATAGGTCTTTGTTGTTGTTTTAGTTAGCAATAAGCGAAATCCCAGTTTCGATTTTTCTTTTGCGCACTTTTATTTTCACAACTAATGCTACCACGTCTGTAAAAGAGGTGACTGTAAGTATGTAACCAGAAATAGTGCCAGAAAATAAAATTCTGCATAAACTTTTATAACTTTTTATTGTATAGCTTTTAATTCTGTTGGCAGAATCAAGAATTTACAAACATTTCATATTTACTTATTTATTCATTTATTTCTTCGTATATCTGATTTTACAGTAAAAGCATTGATTCATTCCGTTTGATTTCTTCAACATTTCCCACTATTTCATTTAGCTATGCGTAGCTAAAAACCAATCCTTCCGCCTTATGTGTTCTGCTGTTCATTAGGATACATAAGAAGGCACTTAAATTGCCTTAAAAATGCACATAGCCTGCAGCATTTTCATTTTCACTGAATACATTAGAGAGTGTGAAAGTTTTGTATTTACCATTGAAGAATGTGAAACATTAAGATGAATCAATACCGCAGATAATATTCTAATCACTTGAATCAACAAAATCACAAATTTTCAACAAGCCCACATCTTCACCGTCATTTCATAAGTTTATTTCACCATTTCGATTCTTTTACTTTTACCAACTTCTCAATGTTTTTTGAAGATTTTTTTTCTTTTAGTTTTAGCATTCGTTTAAGTCTTCCTTTGTATTTTATTGTTTTGTTGGGAATCGCCATTACGTTTCTGGAATTAGAGCATTCAAACGGAAAATGGAAAGATTATGAAATATACCTGTGCCTGTGTGGAAGCGTTATAAATACCTACTTCTAATACATGAATATATGTGTGTATGTGTGTGCATTTATATGTAGATACATATGTATATATATAATATATATATATATATATATATATATATACATATATATATATATATATGTGTATATATATATATATATGCATATTTATAGATCGATAAATAGATATAGATAAATACATTTATATAGAGACGAACATATACGGAGACATATGTATGCATGTATATATATATATATATATACTTATATATATATGCATTAGTACATATATATGTGTGTGTATAGATAGATATATAGATAGATTGTGATTGTGTGTATGTGTATAAGGAGTGGGAATGTCTGATGAATGCAAAAACTTGAATAGCAAGAACGGCTGGAGGCGAATTTTAAAAATTGATGAGGGTTTGTTAATGTGTTTTGTTTCTATTTCGTTTTTGTTTTTTGTTTTTTAATATCCGCCACAAAACATTATAGTTGTCGAGTTGGATCTATAACGAAATTTATTCAATCTTGATTGGAACTGACTCGATTTAAGTTTAGCACGAGATAAAGAAAGTTGATTACTTAGACTTGACTATACAGTGGTAAAGAGTGGTAAAAATCAATGGTTTATAACAAATCTTAGTTTTCCGAGTGTTTCCAGCATGAAAAAGTAGGGCATTTGATGCATGTGTATAAATATGTATATACATATGTGTGTGCATTTATATATATATATATGTGTGTGTTTGTGTGTGTGTGTGTGTGTGTGTGCGTGTGTGTGTGCGTGTGTACGTATGTGTATGTATATATATATATGTGTGTGTATATATATATATATATATATTATATATATATATGGGTGTACATATATATACTCATACATATATATGTAAACACACACACATACATATATATATATATATAGAGAGAGAGAGAGATAGATAGATAGATAGATAGATAGATAGATAGATAGATAGATAGATAGATAGATAGATAGATAGATAGATAGAAAGATAGATAGATAGATAGATAGATAGATAGATATATAGATAGATAGACAGATAGATTGGTTGATAGATAGGCGCATGCCTGGCTGTGTGGTAAAAAGCTTGCTTCCTGACCACAGGTCATGTTTCCCGGTTTAGTCGATATGTGTGTGTGTGTGTGTTTCTGTATATGTGTAAATAAACACTCACACACGTATATATATGTGTAAGAAATTACTGTCGACAAGACTACGTGGCGTTTGATTAAAAATTTTAAAATATACAAACAATACACATTAAGTTCTGGACATCACCAGCGACTGAAAATTACGTAAACAAACGAGAGATAATTACAGGAGAATATACCATAAGAAGATAACTCGCTCGTCAGTTGTCGACTGTTTTACTGCTATCTATTTTGTGCTTTTAATGAGATAAAAGAAGAATTTCATCCACAAATTTTGAAAATATAAAACTTGTGGAGAATTAGGTCTTCGAACGAACAAACAACAACAAAGTTGACGAACAAAGTAAACAATCGACGAAGACAAACAGTATGTCCTTTAGGCCAAGATGACATGTAATGGATAACGCCTGGGAAAATTTTTTTTAAGGAAATAGCATAAAGAGGAGAGAAGAAAATAGTGGAAGAGAAGAAAATGACGGCAGGTGAGAGAAATGACGTCCAGCCCGATGAATGTATTATCTAGAAAAGACAGGGTTGGAACAAAGGACCTGTAGTCACGTGTAAGCAACATGCGGTAAGCGGGACAGAGAGAGGATAAGGGAACGAAACAAAGGAAGTGAGGAGAAGGGAGAATGAACGAAAGATTTTAGGAAGTGGGAGAAAAATAGGGGACAGCAAAGAAGGAGGAGAAAATGGATAAAATAGAGGATTACAGAGGGAAAGAGAGAAAGAAAGAAAGCAGTGTAATAAAGAGAGTCTCTTTACTAATTCGTTGGATACAGGTTGTATCGTCACTGAATTTCTAGAGGGGAGAAATTCTGAAGCTTGGATTGTTGTTATTGGCGCAAATATATGTGTTGGCTGAATGCTATTTTTCTGCTTTTGGGAATTTTGAACTGTTACCATATATATATATATATATATATATATATATATGGTAACAGGTATAGGTAGTAATTGGAAATATAAATGAGAAACAGAAATAGTATGTGTAAAGGACTGATTAAATCTCTGAGAAAGGATATGATATATTAGTGACGTGGAATATAATTACAGAGGAAACTCTAAGTAAAGATGATGAACATTTATATCCTACTGAATGTCACTTAAAAGGATGGCATTTCGATCATACCTGTCAACATTTGTCAACTTATAAATATAGAATATCGTGCCAATGAAGAATATCAAACGAAGTATTATTTGACTTCATATGTTGTACTCAAAATGATGTGCAGTTGTATGTGTGTTGCTGTGGGTTTCGCAAGTTGTCACTTCACCACGCAAATTGTCACTTCACTATTGTCGCTTTATTTTATTTCATTTTATTGCGAACACCTTCATCTTTCGTTTTCACAGCGACTGGGCTGGAGGATGGCTTTCACTGATTTTAGTCGCACAAATCAACCACAGTACATGATAAATCGTCTTGTCACACCATTATTTAACCCGTCCGTAACGCTTCCACGCGGTTAGTTGAAGTGGAAGGGATAGGAGGGGATGGAAGTATGGGAAGGGGAGGAAGGAGAGGAGACTATTGAAGGGGAAGCATGGGGGAGATTGCAGATATAGGGGAGAGGGGATAGGCTGGTGAGTGAAACGTGTAATTTTTTCACCTATCTCTCCAAATAGAGAAGAACTGGACGGAGGTATTGAGCAGGGTGCTTGCAGTAGTCAAGACCTGGTCTTGGCAGTGGCTATCCCTGAAAGAGAGAGCGGAGGTGGCCAATGTGTTTATCACATCGGCCATTACCTACCCCCTGACCGTCGTGCCCTGTTCGGATTCGTGGTTGATCAGGTTGGAGAGACAACTCTTTCGGTTTTGGGGGAAAGGCAGGTCGCCACTTGCGAAACGCTCTGTCTGCTGTCAAAAGCCGTTTAGGGATGCCTTGGTTAATGATGCGCAGGCATGCGTTGAGGTTAAGGCCTCTCTGGATGCTCCCGAGTTCAAAAGCTTTTGCGAACAAGAAGCCTGGCGTTTTCGTAAGACCGAGGTCGAGTGAATAGCATAAAGAGTGCCGTAAGGCCGTCCTGTTGTTCCGGCGCTCGGGCAACGCCAGAGGTGGGGGTTCTACACGAATTTTATATAGTGGGTTGGTAGAGTCTGAATGTGACGATGGCCTGGGGGCGACTCTTGGTCTCGGATATATTCAACTGGACAGCCTTTTCCATCGTACATTCCGGTTGAGAACGTCGGACAACTTTTAAAAGACCTTAACCTGGCAATGTTACATAGGTTCCTTACCCATTTGGGATAAGCTCGCAAGACATGGTAAACGTCAGTCTCTGACCTGGCCAAGATGCGGGGGACACAGGGAAACCGTCCCTCACGCTATTGTCCAGTGAACGGAGATATCTGAAATGTGGGCTGTCGACTGAGTCAATTATCAAACTTGACCCACCGCAAGTTTTAACAAACGAAGGTAATAATTATTTTTTCACGGTTGTAGCAATAGTGAAAGAAGCAGAGTGAAAGACTAGGATAAAACGCATTAAGACAAGCAACTTTATCTCCGGTCACGATTTGCGATCATCTTTTACTTTTCATTTGAAAAGGAAGGTGTTGCTGGAGAAGAGGTGTCTTCGGGGTGTACTTTCCTAAAGAGATGGAAGCATGTTGCACGAATGTTGTGCGTTCAAGGAACCATGTGCATAGGCTATAAAAGAAGAACAAAATAAATGTACCAGCGATAGATCGGGGCTTGTGGGGTCGGAGCGTGGCTTGATCATCGCTTCATTTGTTTCGTCTCTGTATTGTTAATTTCATTCAATTTCTTTATATTTTATATAATATTTATATTCATATTTTATGTAAAATCATAACATATTATTGATCCCAATCAATTGATTTGTTCATGTCTGGGCTTGGCCCCCTGTGGGCAAAAAAGAAATTGGTATTTCGTCTGTCTTTACGCTCTGAGTTCAAATTCCGCCGCAGTCGACTTTGCCTTTCATCCTTTCAGAGTCGATCAATTAAGTACCAGCTGCGTACTAGGATCGATCTAATCGACTATCCCCCTCCCCAAAAATTTTGGGCCCTGTGCCTACAACAGAAACGAATATTCAATTCAGTAATCTCAGAGAAGTACACCACATTGTACCAATTCATAGTATGTCATATTTGCAGTTTCATTTTGATAATTAAGATCGTTACAAAATGAAAACTACACTAAATTGCAACAAAGCAGTTTGGGGTTCGGTTCAACTTCCCTACCATTAGTTTCAAATATATTAATGTCTTCTGGGTGACATTCTTAAGTGGCAACTGTATGGAAACGCGGTAATATTTCGAAGACCAAGCATATATATTGCGAGCATAAGCCTATTTCTATGCAGCAATATTACTCGTGAGTGGAAGTGCAATAGCCCAGTAGTTAGGGCAGCGGGCTCACGATCATAGGATCACAGTTTCGATTCCCAGAACGGGCGTTGTGAGTGTTTATTGAGCGAAAACACTTAAAGCTCCACGAGGCCCCGGTAGGCGGGGGGTGGGGGCAAACCCTGCTGTACTCTTTCACCACAACTTTCTCTCATTCTGTCTTCCTCTTTCTGTTGTACCTGTATTTCAAAGGGCTAGCCTTGTCACATTCTGTGTCACGCTGAATCTCCCCCGAGAACTACGTTAAGGGTATATGTGTCTGTGGAGTGATCAGCCACTTACACGTTAATTTCACGAGCAGGCTGTTCCGTTGATTGGATCAACTGTAACCCTCGTCGTCGTAACCGACGAAGTGCCGCAGTAAAATTACTCGTGCAAATATCTTCTACCATCTGGACAAATTAAAACATAATTGTCGTCTCATAAAGTCAGCTGAAAATCGTGTGACGTGTATTTAAACAAATTATTGTCAGATCTACTCTTAATTTGTAAATATTTCTTAATTAATTCCCGAAAATGATTAAGTATTAATGAAAATAACAATTGAATAATTGATGATGGCCGGCTAATATAACAACATAAATCATTTTAATACAAACTAGTTTAATATAAACTGATTCTATAAATGGCTGATAAATTTAACAGCATCATTACTTCTAATGTAAAATTTATATAGCATAAAATAAGTTTATCATAATGTATTCTATAGAATAACTTATGATAGCATTTTGACAGAATGTGATAGGGCCGAGGGAGAAGGCCCAGTGGAGACAGGAAAAGACCGCTTCAGAAATTGCCCAGTGAACTGATCTGCAAAGAGAGCGGGCTAATAAACATCAGTTTCCAGCTGCCTCGATGGGCTGTTTCCTGCAGAAGATAGATAATAATGCCCTGATGCTGTACCAGGCAGTGGCTCTCACGGCTGCTGATCTTACCTAATAGGCACTGTTATCATGTATATTGTTTTGTCTTCGTATCTGCTCAATACCACAGATTTACTTGTCAGTCGTTTGATCTTAACAGTTGAGCATGTCCCTTAGTAGCTGACGATATGTGCATCTCTGATCACGAACAGACGTAGTGCGGGAACATCATAGCCATGTTTTGAGAGGGATTATTTGGGGTTTGGATAATTCACCCCTGGAAAAATGTGTGTTTCGTTCAACATCCTGAAACAACCCTTATTCAGGGACCTTTTGAGGAATATGGGCTACTGGAGCTGATGAAAATTCTAACTGGGTCCCACGTGCAAGGTCATGTGTTGTTTATCGTGTTGCGCACATATGGTTATGATGTCTGTGCCTAGTGTACCCTTATCAGACGGGTAGTCATGATGGGTATACTGGGCTTCGTATATTTTACCCCACTGTCACTTTGATGGCATGCATTGCTCTCTCACTCAATAATAATAATGATAATAATGATAATAATAATAATAATAATAATAATAATGATAATAATAATAATAATAATAATAATAATAATAATAATAATAATAATAATAATAATAACAAGATCCCCAACTTCTGGTTGAAATATCTTACAGGAATGCACAAAAAGCTGGCTGAAAACTTTAACAGCATACTAGCAGAGCCAGAGACAATGCCTGAATGGCTCACGAAGGAGAAAACCATCTTAATTCCCAAATCAAATGAAACAACAAAACCAGAAAACTACAGACCAATAACCTGCCTCCCTACTATATTCAAGGCATTTACTGCAGTGATATCGCAAAGGCTGAACAAGCACCTGGACGAAAACAAAGTGTTCCCAGAAGAGCAGAAAGGATGCCGCAAAGGCTCATATGGCTGTAAAGATCAACTAATGATTAATAAAGCTGTAACTGAAGACAGCCACAGAAAGAAGAAAGGCCTCAGTATGGCCTGGATTGACTACAAAAAGGCGTTTGATAGCATCCCCCACACATGGATCCTCGAAACACTAGCCATTAACAAAGTAGCACCAACAATCATAAAATTCATAGAGCACTCTATGAATAAATGGCAAACAGTCCTACACCTCCAAACAAAAGAGGGACTCATGAAAACCAAAGACATCCCCATTAGAAGAGGAATATTCCAGGGAGATACGCTCTCTCCACTCCTTTTCTGCTTGGCACTGTCACTCTATCTGATATGCTAAATAGAACTGGATGCGGATATAAATGTTACGGCAAAACGATCAGCCACCTTTTATATATGGATGACCTAAAACTATACGCTGCAAATGACAAACAGCTGGAAACACTATTAAAGACAATTCATGGATTTACCAAAGAAATATATATGAAATTTTGATTAGAAAAATGCGCCAAAGTAACCATGAAAAGAGGAAAACTAGTTAAGAGTAACAACATCACACTAGATAAAACCAATGAAATAAAAGAATTAGACCAAAGCCAAACTTACAAATACTTAGGAAACCATGAACTAGATAAGACACAACACACACAAATGAAGAGAAAAAAAAAGAATATTATAGACGAGTTAGATCAATACTAAAAACAGAGCTCAATGCTAAAAACAAGATAATAGGTATCAACACTTTAGCTGTCCAGTTATATGTTACAGCTACAATATCCTTAACTGGACACGAAATGAACTGTCCAAAATAGATAGGAAAACAAGAAAAATACTGACAGGATCTAGGATGCATCACCCAAAATCTGACATAGAAAGACTATATATACAACATATAGAAGGTGGTAGAGGCCTTATACAGCTGGAAAACTACTATAAAATAACCACCATAGGACTGCAAAATACCTACTTCAGAAGGAAGGAAAACTGATCCAGATAGCAGCAAAAAACGAGCAAAACAAAAAACTGTTCTCAGTATTTAAGGAAGCTGACAAATACAAACAAGAAATCATACCACCTAATAAACACAAAGAAGAAGAAGAGAGAAGATGATGAAGAAACAACAAAAGCTATAAAACAAATGAAATCAAAACTAAAAATAGAACAGCAACGAGCCATGATAAAACGATGGCAAGAAAAGCCCCTTCATGGTAAATACTGCACTAAACTAAACGCAAAAGAAATAGACAAAGAAAAATCCCAGCAATGGTGAGAAGCTCAGGACTCAAATCAGAAACAGAGGGATTTTTAATTGCAGCACAAGACCAAAGCCTCCCCACCAGAAATTACCAAAAACATGTAATGAAAAGAAATATTACAAGTAAACGCAGAATATGTGGAGATGGACAAGAAACAATAAATTATTATCTCTAGCTGCCCAGTCCTGGCTAAGAAGGAATATATTCACAGACATGACAGAGTTGGAACCTACATACATTGGAAGCTATGCCAACATTATGGAATAACAACAGAAAAAAGATGGTATAGGCACACACCAGAAAAGGTCACAGAAAACGAGAAAGCAACCATACTCTGGGATATGCCGATACACACAGATAGAGAAATTAAGGCCAACAGACCAGATATAGTTGTCAGAGATCATGAAGAAAAAAAATGCTTTCTAATTGATGTATCAATACCGGCAGATGACAACGTGTCTCTAAAGAAATGGAGAAACTCTCAAAATACAAAGACCTGGAAATAGAGGTAACTAGAATGTGGAACCTGAAAACAGAATCAATTCCTATCATAGTAGGTGCATTAGGCATGATAAAAAATATTCAGACAAATACATAACAAAAACACCAGGACTTACAAACACATAAACATACAGAAAATTGCACTACTAGGCACTGCACACATCCTACGCAGAACACTTTCCATACAATAACCATCAGAGCATCACAACAAATCACAGCACATACCCAAGACACACAGAGCTGCGCTCGGTAGTGAAGTGAAAGCACGCTATAAAAATAAAACTACTGAATAATAATAATAATAATAATAATATACAGTACCAGGCTGTTGCTGTCATGGCTTCTGATTTTAACTGATCTGAAGTGTCATCATGAACATTCATTTGTCTTGGTATAAAAGAGGGGCTACTTAAAATATTCTGCTCAATACCACAAATTAACCGGTTGAGCATTTCCCTTAGTAGTTGATGATATCTGCATCTCTGATCACGGGCAGAAGTAGTGGGGAAGCATCATATATATGCGTTGAATTTCTTTGGGGTTTGGATAATTCACCTTTGAAAACATGGGTGTTTCCTCCAACATCCTTAAACAACCCTTATTCAGGGACATTTTGAGGGATATGGGCTACTGGAGCTGATGAAAATTCTAACTGGGTCTCACCTGCAAGGTCATGTGGAGTTTATCTTGATATGAGATCAGCATGTCACGCACATATGGTTGTGATGCATGTACCTGGTGTACCCTTATCAGACTGGGCTTCGTATATTTGTACCTGAGTGTCATTTTGATGGTACGCACTGCTCTCTCACTCAGTTATAATAATAATGTAAATAGAATTGTTGTACATTAGGATCCATGCATTAAATATCTCTTTCTGATTATGTGCTAAGTGTAAGATGGTCTTCTTCAACAAGAGAACAAGTGATTCGAAAAATATATTCTTCTAAACTCCGTCAACGTTGATTACTCAGTTGTATTGCTTTAGTATTTTTCCCTACATCTATCAAACTACAGTAAAAGTGCACAAATTAATTTATTTTAAAATACACCAAGTATTCAATATAATTACAACATATAATGCTGTGGCTTGGTAATATTTTAGTATTTGTGTTATTTCTACATCGTAATGTGGGGGGGAAATTAAGTCGCTTTTTCAGATTTTAAAGCATAATTCTATTACTTCAAAGGATCTCGAAAGGGATGAGGTAAAGATATGAATCACAGAGAATGGTCCTTTCGAACAGGTACAAAAATAGTATGTATATCTTAGATTTTGCAGATAGAAATTCACTCCGATGCAGTATAGCGGTAACTGACCAATGCTGACTGACCACAAAATACTTGTTTATAAAGCGTGACTCAAGGAAGTGTATTTTCATATATTTTCAACAAAAGACATAATTGCTTGACTTGATAGATATAGTAGTTCATCCTTCTTAAAATCTGCCGTCATGAGAAAAGACGTATAGATTGTATTTTTTAGCTCAAGAAATTCTGTTCAAACTAAATCTGGTCGCTCATGTCTACAGCGCTTTCTTTTATGGATCGGTCAGGATTAGAGCTTGGCCACACAACTGCTCTCAACGTTATATAACAATAATTCTTGTATACTATAAAATACAAAGGGATATTAGTTTTAGCAAAGACTTTACATTATCACCACTCAATAAAAAATGTTTCCTTCTCGAGTCACGCCAGGCTAATGAGGGCCGGTTTCCCGGTTTCTATGGAGTATATAACACTTACCTTGACAGGACCCCGGTCCGTCGCAAGATTACTCATTTTCGCCAGCTAACACTACGCGTCGCTCGATCCAGGAATCGAACAGACATTCTTACGATCATGATTCCAACACTCTAACCACTAGGCCACGCGCCTCTATGGCGACTCAATGTACCACACAAAAAACAATCAGTTGATATATCACAAATATCAAGAAGGCGGGAAATTTGCTTTTCATGGATACATTGTGTACGTCACAATCTGAGAAATTAAATTATTGAAAATTATAACTGTATTCATGCCAACAGGCCATTACTTGGATCTTTATTTAAAAGATTGTCGTGACAATGCAGGAAATTTATATTCTAATATGAATGACAACCATAGCTAGCACCTCAGTATTATTTCACAGGTGCTAAACCCCACTTTCACAGATGTGTAGGTCTTCTTTAAATAGATTATCCCTTGGGTTTGAGAAAAAGCAAATGATAGACCACCATTGTAACTAGTGTAATTATTTAGTTATTTCAGTTTTCCAAGTTTACATATACATAGAGGTGACATTTACCAATTCTTCTGAACTTAGTGACATCAATATAAATGGTCGCTTCGGAAACATTCACAGTCAAATGTTTAAACTCTACTCAGGGCATGTTGTCCTATTTCCTGGGCAGCGCTGCTCAAATACAACAACCGGGAATTCCTCATGGACGACCAAACTCTTTCTAACTTATTTACACCAAGCTAGATTTATCCAGAGAAGGTCTTTTAGCATAAAGTTTCCAAGCAATAATGGTGACAAATAATGTTGTGCTTATTTAAGAATATTACCAGATAAAACAGTTACCAATTTCTGCAATGTTTCCATTACCTGACAATATACATATTGTCTCGTTTCTAACTTCAAACTCTATCTCAACAGTAGAAAGAAATACTTCGAATGAATATTCGCTCGGTTTTATAATTATGCCACTGTCTCTCAGAGTAAGTATATCTGCACCAATTCCTATAGCTGTCAGATTTCGTAAATATAATTGACTTCCTGCATTTCTCTAATTCGTTGAATGTGTCTACATGTGTCTCGAATTAAGCTTGTCTCTACGGATTATACGATCACACGGATGAAAAGATAACACGATACAATTCACTGTGACTGAAAGGCCACTTCGTAGTTATGGTAAACTTGCGAAATTGCAGAGCAGATTTTAGCAATAACAAATGTACTGTTAACTCTCAATGAAGATAATTAGAAATGTCCATTCCATTTTAGTCCAGTGATTCGGTGCTAGCGATTAGCTTTGCAAACAGCATGAAGCTTCAGTGAACTTGACAGACATCTTTTTTAATTAAGATATCGATCTGTGACACGGGAGAGGAGGAGGGGGTATCTGTGAACTGAGAAGCAAGTGAGAGACATTGATATGAATATTGCTAGCCGATGACAGTTCTTGCGTTACTTACTAATTATGTCTAACACTCTGATTAATATCAACATTAAACGAAAGACATCCAACCAATTTCCATGTACGACGTCCGCCTGCAAATTTGACTATTTAGCGAAAGTTTTATTCTTTCAACTTATTTTATTCATGATTGAGAGTCTATATGGCGTTACCTTACGTAATCGTATCTCGGAAATACCATCTAGCGACGAGAAAACTGTGGGTGAACTTTCGATGAGATGATGGCTTATTTCGTGAAGACTTTTCAAGCCAAGTTCGATTTGCAGTTGCTATGTACCAAAACGTTGATTTCGGTCCAGTAGGCAATGTTTTCGGGATTCTTTGTATCCAGTAAAATGAGTTATGTGTTTATTGATGAACCAGAAAAGAAATTACCAAATATAAATAAAAAAAAACATCATCCAGCATTATTTATATAATCTATATCTGACGGATATTTGTCAAACGTATTAGCACGTTTCGGCTGATATACCCTCCAACCTTCATCAAGTGTCTTGGGGAAATTTCGAACCCGGTTTCTCATTCCTCAGGTATTTTTCGATGTATCATCATCATCATCATCATCATCATTATTATTATTATTATTATTATTATTATTCAGGTCACTCCCTGGAATCGAACTCGGAATCTTGGGGTTAGTAGTCCACGCTCTTAACCACTACGTCATAAATATAGAACTGTATTATTCAGCATGTTTACATGCAAAAAATGCTGAAGATATTAGCAGCTCTTTGCAAGAGAAAAGAGTGAGCTTAGTTCTTTTTCTAAGGATCTACTCCAATTTTACTCTTGACTGAATAAACCTATGGTTAAAGGCGTTCCAGTAATGACTATGCAGTATTTTTGTAGCCTAAATTTCGAGGTTACTATCACTTTTTCTTAATGAAAATAAGATGTACCTTTCAAGGTAATGTAAAAGTTGTTTTATATATAACTTTATATATAACTTCGCCTAAAACTAACAAGCATCAACAGATACACGGTTGTGTACATATATACATGCATATGCATATATACAGCGTGCGATGGTAAATTGTCACCATTCTATATTTTTAATTTCGTGCATGTGCATTGTTTATTTTTCATTTTCTCGATTACACAGTATAATAGGGTCAATTGGGCACCGTCTGTGAGAAAAGCAGCGCCATGGCGCAAATCACTCTCCCAGAAATTTGAAAATGACATGCTGTACTGCTTGGCATTCGCGCTGGTAGCTCCAGTAGGAAGCACCAGAAGGTCCAACACGTACATGTACGAGTATGAACCGAGGCCTAGAGGGTGGCTGCTGGAAGATTCTGTTTCTAGTATCAGGATTCTGCAACATGCCACACAAGTAGGAAAACCCAGTTATGGCTTTCAGACAATTTCTGCGAGCACATCACCCCTAACATTTCGCCACCTAACTCCCCACACTGCAACCCTCTTGTTTATTTGTGTGGAGCGCAGTTGAGCAAGAGACCAACAAAACTCCTTGTAACACCAAAGATGAACTGAAGGCAAAGTTTATTGCAGCATTCACCAACTTAAATAAGGAGACCATTTACAAGAGTTGCAGATTCTGAAGTTTTCTAGAAGCCGTGCTTGAAGCCAATGGCGATTTTATTGAATAAATTTACTCTTCAGTATTTCGAGACATTTTTATATAATTTTGTTAAATATATCTCTTAAAATGAGATGGTGATCTTTTCCTTTTTGCATAATTTAGACAATTTATTCACCGCATCGTAGATATGACAACAGTTTTAACATTCCTCTTTTTAACGAAATTTGATTTCAGAGGCTTTGGCTACTATTTCTAACAGGTCAAACGTCCGCGTAGATACGCTCTAGCACATCGTCAAATTCCAATACTTCATTTATGTTCCAAATAAATTGAACAGAATGCATGGAGGGGTTCCATTGAATCCCATAAGATTTTAATGATTTAAGTAGCCATAGCTGCCCATTTGAGAAGTTTGTTTCGCATGTACGAAGCTTCAGTTCCAAGTCCCAGTGGAGAGCACGACACCTTTGGTCGATTAAATCCTTTGAGAGGGAATGTAACTGTTCTTGCGTACTAATTTATTTAACTGCTATTTCTAAAACCTCTATGAAACACTACGTGAAAATAATTTTACAAGAATGCGTTCCATTGCATGTACACTTGTCAGGGAGTTGGTCGGAAGGAATCTTCTCACTTCTTATCACCAGGCTAGAAAAACCCGAGGAAGGCTTTCCGCCCATGACTACGTAAATTTTAATAACATTCTTTATCAAGCAGCATACTATAGAATCTGATATATTTGCTAATTATGTGAATATATGAGATATCCAAATATGATATTCATGCCTGTTTTCGGGCGGAAGATATTAAATATGATTGTTGTACCTAGGGCGATCTTAATCTTACTTTGTCATTTCCATTTCCACAGATTTCGCTTTATATCTTTATGCGTCATCGATAAACTTGCCAAATATTCATGCTAGTCACACACCATATTACATCCGCATCCCTGAAAGACATCAGGTAATTCAATATGAATGATGGAAACTGATGTTCAGCAATAGTCAAGCCTAAAATACAATCAATTCAAAATTATATTTATGAAGTCTATATATACGTCAATAGACATATCCATGAAAAGATGTATGCACACACGCATACACAAGCACATATATTTACATACATGTATGCATACATATATAAACATTTAATTATATATACATAATTATATATACATAAACATATTTAAATTTATATAAAAATCATGTGCAAATATGCACAGATGCACAATTTTGTTTCCTTTTTTATTTTTCCTCTCCCTCTTCGTATCACTCTCTTTCTCCGTTTTCTTCACTCTCACTATTTCACTCTTTCTCTCTCTATATATATATATATATCTATCTATCCCCCTCTCTCTCTCTCTCTCTCTTCTTTTTCTCCCTTTTTGTCTTCTCATTCCTTCCTGACAAAGAGCGTAGGCTCGAAACATTAAAGACTTCCATTTCTCCTGTGCATCTAACAAACACATTTTGCATCTAGCAAACACATTTTGTTTGTGGTTCCCGTCATCTGCCTCTGTCTCTTTGTTCTTCTGTTTGTTTTTTGATACCTCTTGAAAAACACACACACACAAATATATATATATATATATGTATGTATGCATGTATGTATATATATATATATATATATATATATATATATATATATGCGTATGTATTTATATGTGTGTGTATAGATAGATAGATATATAGATAGATAGATAGATAGATAGATAGATAGATAGATAGATAGATTGATAGATAGACAGATAGATAGATACATCATTAGATAGATAGATAGATAGATAGATAGATAGATAGATAGATAGATAGATAGATAGATAGATAGATAGATAGATAGATAGATAGATAGATAGATAGATAGATAGATAGATAGATAGATAGATAGATAGATAGATATTTGGCAACATAACTTAACAGAGCCATTCACATAACTATATAACTATAATGAATTATAAAGTTTTCTTTGCGAAACATATTTTTTGTAATGCTGAATGAGTTCGTTCGGTTTACTTCTACTGGACATGACTGAATTGAATATTTAAGATTAATCAAATATTTTTTTCTTAAATACATTAGCGATATATTTGATCAGGATAATCTCGAATCCGGTCTTCTGATATTTTGCGTGGGGACACATACGCTAGGCCTGTTTACAGAGAGAATTAATTTGCTTAACAACAGCAGTTAGGCTCTTCTCTGTAGGTGAAAGCATGTCTTTGATTTTGCGGATATGTAAATTAGCTAATATATGAACATATGTAGCTATGTACGTGTAGAAATTTGTTCATTTCTCTATATATACGAGGTCTGATCAATAAGCGTCCGGACTGATGCCATTGTTACGAAGCTAAAGCACGGCCAAGATTGACGTTGAACTCTGCTGTGCATGCTCACTAAGTTTTAACGTTCTGTTTACAGCAGTGCTTGGAAGGAAGGTATGTAGCGTGTGATTATCGCATTGCCCATGACACAGAACGTTCTGATGGCGAAACCTGCTCAGAGACTGCAGCAAAGTTACAGAAAGTCTATTGAAAGGAGAGCATAAGCTGCACACAAGTGTACAAGTGGTTCAGACGTTTCCATGATAACTAAAAAATGTCGATATTGACGAACGTTCTGGGAGACCCGCAACCAGCAGAACTGAGAAAAACATCGCAGACGTGTGTGCAGCTTTGGGGAGAAATCCTCGAATCACCATCCCTGAGTCATTAGAGGATGTGCAGATTAGTTACGATTCAGTTCAGTCCATTATCACTGAAGATTTGGGCATGAGACATGTGTCTGCCAATTTTGTGCCAAAACTGATTTCAGCTGACCAAAAAGACACTCGGGTTTCAGTTCCACAATATCATCCTGAGAACGATGAACTCTTTTTGAAAACTTTGCGTAGGCCGCTGAGCAGGTATCGCCAAGTATTTGATGCAGATTCTGTACTCAACTTTCTCTATCGTGGCCAATGTGATGACCACACGTTCCACACCTTCCTTCTAAACACTAATGTAAACAGCGCAGAGTGAGCTAGAACGCCGTAACTTTGTGCAAATGCGCTGCAGAGTTCAAGGTCTATTTGTGCCAAGCAACTTTATTGTGTTTGCATTAGCTTTGTTACTATGGCAACACGCCAGATACTTATTGATCCGACCACGTATGTGCATGCCTGTGTCTCGCTAAAGTGTCGAAGATTCAGATTCGCTCTGAGTGTTAAAAACAACGACAATATTTTCACATCATTTGTCCCAATTCGCTGCGCTCGAATTTATCTTTCAACCTTTCGGACGGATTGGCTTAGGTATAACTGATCCATGCTTCATGCTCTGCAGTAACTCTACCAACTGTTTGCATCCTGACGACAACGCCATTGGTGAGTGTGTTTCTGGTCTGCATCAGCTCGTTTGCTACAAACCACATATTATGCCATGCAGAAGTTTTCTTCCCCTCTATCAGCCCATTGCTAATATGCTTTTTAATTTCTCATCGATTTCATCTTCTTTGCACTTCCATATTGCTGTTCAACCTAGGTACCCATAAGAGAATGAAGTTTCTTACGTCTCTCGTGATTTTCAGCGAGTTTTAGCATCCGATCGTCAAATGCTTGAAGATATTTGCCAGTCCAGTTGTGGTGGTTTTGCAAGAGATTTAAAATTTGATCAAGCTTCGACCTCCTTAAGCTCTGGAAATGTAAAGACTATAAGATTTTGCCTTAGGGTGGTGCATCTTATTGCAAGTCAGCAGCTTACGGATTTCCCTGTTAATTTTCTTTTATTTCGCTGATACTACAGTTAAACTCATTGGAAGTATAAATAACAACAGGAGCTAGTAAGGACTTTATGGCTAATACCTTGTTACGTGCATTTAGCTCAGATTTCAGAACAGCGCGAACTCTCCTATGACATTCTCTTTCATGCTTCCATGCTTAATAGCAGATCCTCCATTGATTCCGAGGTATTTTATAGTTTGTTCCTGCTCAATTTCTAACACCACTGAATATGAAGTATTGAAAGTGGCTTTGGCACATTTATCAAGACAAAATCTCGATATCATCACTGAATGCTTCAACAGTACGTAATAGGCATTCAAGCTAATTATTGTCTCTGCCATTGTTATATTGTTCTAATTCAGTTCTGACCAGGTATCGAACTGAGTTTGGGCGACCTTTCGAAATGCCTTGTTTAGAAAGTATGTGTCCCAAATATTCCACTTTCAGTTTGGCGAATTAAGGCTGCACGGAATTTCCCGTGGATAAGTCTGTATTAAAACATAACAGAGTTATTTTGGCGACGAGGGTGAGATTCGAAATCACGCCAAGTGTCAATTCGACCAACCCAAAGTGGAATATTTAGGACACATACTTTCCAAACAAGGCATTTCGAAAGGGCGCCCAAACTTAGTTCGATACCTAGTCAGAACTGAATTAGAGCAATATTACAGCCATACAGTTTTGAGCCATCCATATAAGATAGATGGCTTTTCCTTTTATTTTCTTATTTGTCAATTTTGTACCCACACACTGTTCTGTTATGTTCATAAGTATGGAGTATTAAAGCCATGCAAAAAGTTAGAGGTGAAAGTGAGTCACCTTGAGATATGCTACGGCTGATATCAATATTGGTTGTAGTCATTATACCATTAGGGTGATATATTTGGAGACTTATATTCCACACTGACATGTTATCCTTCAGGAAATATAAAATTAAAGGAGGTATTATAATAGCAATAATAATATTATTATTATTATTATTAGTAGTAGTAGTAGTAGTAGTAGTAGTAGTAGTATTAGTATTATTATTATTATTAGTAGTAGTAGTAGTAGTAATAGTAGTAGTAGTAGTAGTAGTAGTAGTAGTAGTAGTAGTAGTAGTAGTAGTAGTAGTGTTTACTTACAATCAGCATGTTTGTTACAGTCACTCTCAGAGACAAACCCAGGGTTCTTGGACGAGTGAAGTATAAGATATGTTATAGTCTGACTGATGGCTTAGGGAGGGGAAGTACCGTAATAAGTTCATGTAATACAGCCCAGATGTTTAATTGGAGTGGGATTTTCTAAGGATGTGGGCAGTACTATAATTATTATATGTTTACATTAATATTTCCAGAGACCTCAAGAGTCAACAAGTTAGAAGTTCATGTTGGTATTATTCCTAGGGTGTCATATATTTGATTTTGCACAAAGTATTGTTCTAGAGAATGATTAAAAAATCATTAAAAAATATGAATTTGTTTTAAAACTTGACATTACATAGACGTTATTTTACGTAGGATATGGGCAGTTCCCAAGAGCACTATATTTTGAATTTCTGCCATTTTGGGGTTTCCTGGTATCTGAGCTAGGGCACCTATGACAACAGGTATTGTTTTAGTTTTGTCTTGAGGTGCCACATTTTGCAAATTTCTGTTTCAAGATCTTTATACTTGCTCAGTTTTGGTAGGTTTTGATAGATACATTTATATCGATTGGGACAGTCATATCAATGAAGAGGCATGATTTTTGTCTGGAGTCTGTCAATATAAAGTCTGGCCTATTCGCATCTATCTTTCTGTCTGGTGAGCTTGTAGAGGTGTGAGATGTGACCATTTTCAAGCAATGGAGATTGTTTGTGTTTCCACCAGTTTTTATCATGGGGCAAGTCCAGGCTTTTGCATATTACCAAGTGAATACATTTTACAGCTCTATCATGCTTGTTGAGATACTTTGTAGGCGCAAGAAAACAACACATGAAGACGACATGGTCAATGGTTTCTTTTTGTTGTTGACATACACGACATTTTGGGCAACTGCCGTTCTTTAATAAGTTGGCGTGTTAGTTTCTTATAGGTAGGCATTGATCTTCGGTTGCTATGCTAAACCCATATGTTTCTAATTTTAAGCCAGAAGACACGAACCATTGATGTGCAGGGCTTTGTCAACATCGAAACTATGAACTCTTTTTGGGTATTTGCCATTGAGAGGTTTTTCTTGCCGTTTATCTGTAAGAATATCCAAGGCAGCAGTTTCAGCACGGGTTTTCATACGCTTAGCCTTTTCTGTGCTTGTTTCCAGTACGTCTAATTCTGAAATTTGCTGTTTTTGGAATTCACTTATTCTTTTGCTTGTTTTCTTACTGAGTATGATGCTTTCTTGTTTTCATGTTTTGAGACAAGTTTTAACATTCAGTGATCAGTGTTTTTCAGGTAGGTGTCTAGGCCCATTGTGGCAATCTTCATTGTTATTGCTATTTGTAAAAGTACACGGCCTCCCTCTCTTCTTGGCAGGTAAGGTCGTTCTATATCTGCCCTAGAGTGGTGCATTCTATGCATTGTCAACAATTTTCGTATTTTTCCCTCAAGATTACATATTTCAGTAAATGACCAGTTAATGATATTGAAACTGCAAGTTACGACTGGTATGGCTAAAATAGGGATCGATTCGATCCTGAATCTTGCATTCAGCTCTGGCTTGGGTATTGCTCTTACCTTGCGATAACATTCTCTTCTGATCCTTTCCCTCGTCACTGAATGTTTGATTCCATCTCTTCCAATACACCTAGATATCTCCGCTGGTTCTAACTCTTTTATGACATTCTGCTGGTCGAGATTAACGTTGGATGTTTGTCATTTTTCCTTTGATAAATGTAGCTTTTGAGCATTTATCGAGGCCATCCTGATGTCATCACTGAATTGTTTAACAATCGCAAGTAAGCCCCATAGTTGTTGGTCATTTTCTGCAAAGAATTTTAAATCATCCATGTAAATGAGACGATTTGTATTTTTGTCAAACATTTTATAACCGTATCGTACTTCATCGAGCGATTTCTAGAGAAGCATATAGGCTAAACAAAAGAGGAGTGGGGATAGAGAATCAAACTGGAAAATGCCACATGAAATTATTATCATCATCACCATTATTATTATTATTATTATTATTATTATTATTATTATTATTATTATTATATTATTATTATTATTATTATTTTCATTAGCATCTTCTTTCAGTTTTGTTTCCATTTGGTGCCGAGCGTCTTCTTGACGCATAGGGCAGAGAAATGTACTGTATGCATTGTTAGGCCATTAAAAGAAACACACCAGAGTGTTCATTTACAAAGTCATGTGATAGAGAAAAAGGGAAAAATAAAAAATAGACTACTAAAAAAATAAAATAAAGGGGAAAAAGAAAGAAAATTCATAGCGACGATGCTCTTCTCAATACGTGTCACGTACCAGTTAAGACAATCTTTTGCACTTTCTGCAATGGGTGTTAAGCCAGGGATGCTTGGCCCATGTGTTTTCGTTGTTGTTGTTGTTGCTGTCTCTTAGAAAATACACTTCTCATCGAAGATATTAAATACCGCAATTTGAGGTTCGATCCTGAATCTTGCATTCAGCTCTGTCTTGGGTATTGCTCTTACTCTGCGATAACATTTTCTCCTGAGCCTTTCCTTCATCACTGAATTCCTTATTCCATTCCCTGCAGTTACCCCTAGGCACTTGTAGCTCTCCATTATTATTATTATTATTATTATTATTCAGGTAGCGAGCTAGTAGAATCGTTAGCCGGGGAAAATGCTTAGCGGCATTTTGTCCGTCCTTACGTTCTGAGTTCAAATTACCCTGAGGTCGACTTTGCCTTCATCCTTTCATCCTTTCAGGATCGATAAAATAAGTAGCAGTTGACTACTAGGAGGTGGATTCGATGTAATCAACTCTTCTCGGCCTACGAAATTGCTAGCCTAGTGCCAAAGTTTGAAACCAATTTTTTTAATATTCATCGTAAAGTAAATACCATCATGACCGATATCCAAACTACAGCGGAAAAAAGGCTAGCCACTGGATTTGGTTAAAAAGAGTCGATGAGCGATGGCTAGAAGAATATTGAGCTTTATCTAATAATCATTTGATCTAGCTAACGGGGTCTCATATCAGTTAGGAGGGCCGGTGTGCGTTGATGCCGTCGAGAGGTAGGCCCTGAAACAGCGCACATTCTCTCCTGATGGCCCCATGCACTTACTGGCTTCCGGTATGCGGAGTTTTCGACTGGTAGCACTTGCACGTGCAAGTTGTTTGCAAAACATCTACTTTCCAATCCGGCATCATAATAAAATTGAAACCGTTCCGTTCTGTTCATCCATCCCAGATACTCATACTTCTGGTTCACTTTGCGTTCTATATCTTATTGCCAAAACGTAAGAGAACGAAAATCCACGCTTTACATCAATACAACTGGCTTTTCACTAATAAAACTATCTCCAGTTATTACAGGGTGAAATTACATGAAAATCAATAATAGATGCAACAGTGGAATATTTCAACATCACCTATAAAGAATTTCAAGTATTAAAATCTGGAAATACAGAATAGAATTTGTAGACATGTTAAACACTTCTTTTGATGTATTGAGGGTTAGGAATTAGTGAAACTATAGAAGACTACATCGTGATTAGAAAGAGCAACCGAATTACATAAAACTGTACGAAATAATATTTGCAACTGGCAATAAAGAAAATATGTGCAACGCAGTGTGTACATTTATGCGCAGTAATAATGAAAGCAGTATATTAAGGACTGCAATGCCTATTTCTATCTTTTGACATTTGTGAACAACTTTCGTTTCTGTTATCGTTGTAGTTGTTGTTGTTGTTGTTGTCTCTTAGCCTAAGGTCCAACTATGATCAAATACACTTCTCATCGAAGATATTAAATCCCATAATTTGAGTCGTATAACCAAAAATTAAATGAATATTTAGTGCTTGAATTGTTATCATTTAATGAGCATATTGCTTATAGTTACTATGTATTCACAAGGGTTAATGGAGATTAGGAATTATCAAATAATTTAAGGAATATCGAAGTCTGAATTTCCCGATGCAGGATAGTTAATGCATCCCTTATACATTTTAAAATAAATAGGTGTGATTTGACTACGTTTTGACTCCTCTTTCTAGTAGATTTCATGTTCGTATTGTCGTATTCGTTCCTATTCAGTCGGAATACAAAGAAATAAATAACTAAAAGGTAAAGTTAAAATCTCGAAAATATATCAATTCTCATATTAATATACCACCACCATAGACGGCGAGGAGCTGGCAGAACCATTAGCAGACCGGGCGAAATGCTTAGCAGTATTTCGTCTGTCTTTACATTCTGAGTTCAAATTCCACCGAGGTCGACGTTACCGTTCATCCTTTTGCAGTCGATAAATTAATTACCAGTTGCGTGCTCGGGTCGACCTAATCGACAGGCCCTCTCCCCAAAACGTTTGGGCCTTGCGCCTAGAATAGTAAAGTATATACAGGCACATATAAGGCGGCGAACTGGCAGAATATCTAGCACGCCGGGCAAAATACTTAACAGCATTTCATATGTCTTTGTGTTCTGAGTTCAAACTCAGCCGGTGTCGACTTTGCCTTTCATCATTTCGGGGTCAATAAAATAAGTACCAGCTGACCACTGAGGTCGATGTAATCGACTTACACCCCGCCCTGAAATTGCTAGCCTTGTGCGAAAATGTGAAACCAATTTTAACTGTCAATCGTGGCTCCTATTACTGAAGAATAAAAGGTCCCTGATGGGTTCTGAATTGAACTCAGAATGAACAGAGACTGTATAGATGCCGTATGCCATCCCGAACGTCTTCTAACAATTTACTCAAAGCTATTCCCTGGACAGATATTCTTCTTGCCGGATCTGAAAAGATAAAAGGCCACAATTATAGGAACATAACCATTAAACTTGAGACCAGAGCAGCGATTTTGATCAATACTGAAGGCAATTCTCTGACTATCGAGACAGTAATTTTAATTATTATTATTGTTACCGTATTATTAATTTGGATATTATAATTTTAATGTTTCATCATAACATGATTATACATTTAAAATGCATTAGTTGATTGTTGCCTCTTCATGCTTTACGAATATTTCTTGCACTACACGGAAGTCCATTGCCCCGCTGCACTCAAGAACCAACTCATCTTTGAGGTCAACGCAAACATCGTCTAATCTGTAATGTTTGCTAATCTATAATATAAGTTATAGCATATATATACAGATAGATAGATATATAGACAGATAGATAGATAGATAGATAGATAGATAGATAATAGATAGATAGATAGATAGATAGATAGATAAAGATCGATAGAAAGATAGATAGATAGATAGATAGATAGATAAAGATCGATAGAAAGATAGATAGATAGATAGATAGATAGATAGATAGATAGATAGATAGATAGATAGATAAAGATCGATAGAAAGATAGATAGATAGATAGATAGATAGATAGATAAGATAGATAGATAGATAGATAGATAGATAGATAGATAGATAGATAGATAGATAGATAGATAGATAGATAAATAGAAAGATAGGTAGATAGCTAGATAGATAGAAAGATAGGTAGATAGATAGATAGATAGAGATAGATAGATAGATAGATAGATAGATAGATAGATAGACAGACAGACAGATAGACAGACAGACAGACATAGCCATACGTACGTACATACAAACATACATACATACATGCATACATACATACATACATACATACATACATACATACATACATATACATACATACATATGTTATACTGGGTTACATGTTACCAGTAGCATTCGAAGGTGACCTGACACATACATATATACATACATGTATACATACATATATACATACATATATATATGCATACATGTTGTTGTTGGCCGTCCACTCGTGTCCGTGGAATACCATTGCTGACCTTCAGAAACGTTGCGCGCTCTAGGACTAACTTATATTTTGCATTTCGACTCCGTTGGTAGCTAATGAGCCCTGCTCTTGACAAGCATACACGACTGCAAACATTGCAGACCAAGCTTTCCCCCATTCACTATACAAACATATGCACATACACACACATATATATATACATATATACGACAGGCTTCTTTCAGTTTCTGTCTAGCATATCCACTCACAATGCTTTGGTCGGCTTGAGGCTATAGTAGAAGACACTTGTCCAAGGTTCCACGCAGTGGGAATAAACCCAGAACAATGTGGTTGGTAAGCAAGCTACTTACCACACAGACACTCCTGCGCCTGTGTATATTCCTATATAAGAGTAAAAACTTTCTAAATAACAATTGCGAGAACCCTCGGGTATTACAATAAAAAAAGTCTCATATTAGTTTGTACAAACCAGAACCCAATTTGTTGCAAATGAAATATTGAAACATGTTGGAACAACTTGAAAAGTATTAATAGAAGATTGACAGGGGAGCGGAAAATGTAACATCAAAGATTATTGATCATAAACATATAAACAAATGTAAAAGACTGCCAAAGAGCCGGTTCATAAAAGTAGATATCTCACTTATTACACTTGTACAAAAGGAATGGTAGTTATGAATAAACTAACGCGTGAGACAACTGAAACTTATGGTGAAAATTTATTTAAAACATAAGAAAATAAGATAGGAAAAATGTTCATTGTAAGTCAATATGTTGAACGGCCATAAAAAATATGTAAAAAATTTATTTGTAGATTCAATTTGTCATGTTGTTCATACGGAAAATGTTATCAAAACCGAAATGAGTTTACTGAGATCGTTGACGGAGGACAGAACGTCTTGCGATATGCCTTATGGCTCTTTTTATGTTCTGATTTCAAATCACACTGAGTACAACTTTACTTTTCATCTTTTAAGGGACGATAGGTGTAGCGGCTAAAACCAGCTAAAGATGGTTAAGGTTGACAAGAGACCGCCACTGGAACCCTTCCAGATGTGAAAACTAATTCAGTGCTCGCAGCCCTGCTGATGCGAAGTGTAAAAGTTAAGGGGCGAAGTGCTTGTGACTCTGAGATACCGACTGATGGAACGGAAGAGTTTCGGACATCGTGATGGATTTAGAAAAAGTGCTTGCAATATCTCTGATTGCTCGTGCAGTTTCTGCTTGGGACAAAGGATGTCTGATGATTAGTTCGCGAACATGATTATTTCTCCCCAAACTTTCAGGCTTTGTTCTTATATAGGAAATTGCTATGACGACTAAGAGCAAATGTGATGTAACCTATTTCTTAGTTCGTATATATTAAATACAATTAAACAGGCGCAGGAATGGCTGTATGGTAAGTAGCTTGCTTGCTAACAACATGGTTCTGGTTATATATATATATATATACAGAAAGATAGATAGATAGATAGATAGATAGATAGATAGATAGATAGATAGATAGATAGATAGATAGATAGATATACATTATCAATGTAGCGAGTTTCAGTTTAAAACTAAATGGCACAAGTATATTCGTCACTAAAGTGACTAAGTGTGCCTCGACTAAGTATAGCTACGAACAAAGCAATTAGCTATTGACTGACGAGGGAGACCACCAACCTACAACAAGCTAGGGCGTTAGATTTCGCATACTGCTCCGTAGCGTAGGGCTAATGTAACTCGCCTTGTCAGTTTATACAAACATCATAGGAATCGGTGCCTGATTCAGTGGAATGGTAAAGTGAAAATTGTAAAATATGAAGGTGGTTACTCGCAATTTAAAAGCAAAGGCACAAGTACAATCGCAATTAAAGTGACTATGGTTGCAAGTCAGCACCAGTAGGACTAGAAATAAGAGTCAAAACAACTTTTAGCCACGAACAGAGCACTATTTATTGACCGACAAGGGAGACAACCTCCCTACAGCAGAGGGTCAGGTCATCAATGATTTCGGATACTTTTAGTAATGCTGGTGTAGACTTTCATCCTTAGTCAATTTAGTGTCTATTGCATATGTATGTGCGTGTGTGTGCATGTGTGTGTGTATGTGTGTGTGTGTATTCCGAATTTGTGTGAATGTGTATAGAATAATACATCAGTTTAATAAACTTAAAACATGGTCCGGTTTACATATTTTTTAATATCGTATTTTAACATTAAAAAAATATTTTGCAATATTCATAAAGTTCAATTAGCGCTTTCATACGTTCGTAGTAATCATCAGATTTCAAAATATATTTAACTGATTGTTGAGTTCTTAACAACTGTAGAACGCTCCAACAAGCTGAATTTTTTTAATACGGTTTTCACCAATCCGCTCACAAAATATATTTTTAATGTTAAAATACCATAATAAAAAACGTGAAAACCAGACCATATTTTAACTTTATTCAGCTGATATATATATATATATATATATATATATATATATATCAGGAATGTAGGGACGATTTTATAATAAAAATATACAAGTATAAGTTGACAAACCGACCTTTGTTTCACCTCTATTGACTCTATAGCATGGAAAATCCAGTCATATAATTTTATTTATCGGCGATATACTAACTTGCTTCTTGTTTTGAGATTTTGAACACTTCAAAGGGTATTTTATTGTTATTTGCTTAGTTACATAAATATGAACTTTAAAATTTACTATTTTGCATATGTGACTTCTTACCGTAAACAACGAACTGTACGATTTCATCCGCAAATGATTAATTCGAAGTGGGCGAATGAACTTCTTTGCTCACAAACATAACAGGGAGGAAAATAAATATTTATGAATAGAAGTGTTTCATCTTGGTAATGTAAAATATTTCTGATAGCATAGTTTACCAAAATCTACTACGAAGCCTCACCTCAATAAGAACGAAATAACTACCATATTTAAGTCAAAGAAAACAATTCATAAAATAGTATTGGACATGACATCAAACTAACCAGAAATAAAATGTATATTCAGTGCTTGAATTTTTATCATTTAATGAGCATATCCTTTATAGCAACGCAACCGTGTATTCACAAGGGCTAATGGAGTTAAATAATTATCTTTACAGATGGTACTGTTTTAGTTTATTCCCATAAAGATCCATTATTTTTGAAAGAAAAATTGAAACCGTAAACTTGGTTCGATCGTAATAAAATACTGGCGCTGTCTATAAAGTCTAAATGCAATGTCTTTTAACCAAAAAGGCTATTAAAGTTATCGACATCGTTTCTCTAAAATATAGCTCGGGAAAATAATATCCATAACCGTTGAGAAAAAAAATGTTTTGCATTCTGTAAGATGAAATGCGTAACATTAAATAAAATACACACATGATATTAAAGCTGAATATTAAATTTAAATATTTATAGAAATGCAAAATTTTATGCATATAAATATAAAGAATGTGTATCGCTGATCTAATGCTACTATAGCGTCGAATGATACTTTGAAATAAACGTAGATACGACGAAAAACGCTGTAACCCATAGAAATCAAACTGCTACGTTGTAATTTTTAAGGAAAATCCATCAATAAGGAAAATTCATCAATAACGCACTAAATTTACTGTACATAAATTAAAAGAGGAGCACTTCTTTCCTTCTCTAGGTACAAGGCCGTAAAAGAGAAGCAATTAAGAATACAATTGATGTTCATGGCTTTTATCTTTAGTTTATATTCTATAGATTTGATTGTCTACTTTATCAACCGACATATAATGATATATTGTTCTGATTATTTTAAATTATTAAAAGTGTAACCCGCATTTTAAAATTTTGATCGCTCATTGTGTAACTTGAAGTTATTCCAGCATTTGTGCGACCGTTGTCTGTTGCCGCTTGTGTGTAAATTTCGCGTTGAACAAGTAATGTTTGATATACTGAAAGTTTTCAGACGATCGGTATCATTCTTGTGCGATATCAATGCTGTTTTGAAGAATTGAGAGTTATATGCTGAAAAATTCCTCGTTTATTAAATGAGATAGATTCTTCTCTGTGACATTAATGAATGTCATTTTTTAGAGAATTCTGGTGATTATATGCGCCGCTTACGACCCTGCATAGCGTGGCCAATGTTATACATTATTCCCCTGGCTAAGAAGCACATAGCTTGCACATATTCAATCTCATGTGTTAAATGGTGTTGGATCAGTATAGATTATTTATGGGTGAATGACTGAACGGGTCTGCGATGGGAACATAGAAATGGGAAATTCTAACAAAAGAAATTTATTGACAACTGTATTAACCTTATATAGATAATATGGAAATCAGAAAGGCGTAAAGTGTTAGATAATGTCTGTTAGTAAAACATAATAGAATAACAAAGAATTTATTTCAATGGTGATACATTAAAACTCTTTCTTCCAGTTGAATTATTATAGTTACACCAGCTTACAGGTATTTGACGGTAACTAGATATTAGTTTCAAATTTTGGCACAGAGCTAGTACATTCGGTGGGAGGGGTTTAGTCGATTACATCGACCCACAACACTCCACTGCAAATTATTTTATCGGCGGAAGTTGAACTCTGAACGTAAATATGAACGAAATGTCGACTAAGCATTTTGCCCAGCGTGCTGTTGATTCAGCCAGCTCGCCGCCTTTCACTGACTAGATACAACAAATTAAGTAGTTTGTGTGTAAAATCCTGTACTCAGGATTAATTAGCATAATATCTGACACTGCGGATCGGTTGAAAGAAGCAACGAATATCAAAAGAGTTTCCTGTTGCGACTATAGAATGGAATATGTCTTTCTTGTTGGAATAATAATATTCTAATCTCGGTTTTACAACTTTACATCTAATGGTCGCACACGTATCTTAAATGATTGGTTACTTTCTTCATAAACCTGTTCAATGGAGCAAAATTACTTCAAATAAACCTGTCTTAAAAGAAAATTAGAAAGTGGAACCAGTTTCACATTGAAATTTACAGATATTTTATTTTCCCGTGGGTTTATTATTGTATAATAAGTCTTGATGCCATTGCTATACTTTCGAAATACGTGTCCAGAGATGATTTGTAATACGACACTGCATTTTATAAAGATATATAGTTGTTCTGGGTATACCATATTTATATTTGTTCCAATAGTAAGTTATCGATTCGTCTATTTTTATTTGTAAATGGTGAAATACCTGCAAATGTAAACGGTGGAGTAGTTTGCAGATCAAAAGCTTTGTTAATTCACAAGTAATGTATCAATAATTTTGATTGATAGGGCGAATCCTCCCTTGACTTCACTGGCTTTTGTCATATCTAGGCATTCGCACAAAGGATTAATACAATTCGTATTATCTTCACTAAAGTATAGCATTACGAAATAACAGCAGAGAAAATTCTAGATTCAATTGCACTGAAGCACCAAACGTAATTTCAAACATAATTCGGCTGTATTAAGGACCTTTTAATAGACATATTTCAGTTAGATGAACCTCCTTCCTTTTCCTCGGTGATCCTCTTTTTGTTGAACATCCTATCACTTTGACGGGGATCAAGAACGTATTCCGTCCGCTTATATTCCTTTATTTTCTCCTACACATCATATTATTTTATTATTCACAAAGAGGATATCAAGGCCATGACTTTTAGGGCAGCCAAGGCTCTCCCACAATTCCAATAGTATGTAAAAATATATTGAGCACCCTCGTCCATACTTTTGACATCAGATTGTGATTACATTCTCCTTCACTTTTCATCGCAGCTGCCTAACACACTAGTATTCATACTTCGCCCTTCCCTATAGATAATAGATGAATAGGACCCTTCATCATAAAATTCTACTAATTCCATTTCTCATGCATCTTATATAATTTATGCATCTTACATAGCTTTCTTGATGAACGAGTAGAATTATATAAATTAGCATTTCTCTCTGCTCACAAAGATATCAATATTAACCTCTGATATTTGACTTTATGAAATTAAAGGTAAGCGACCTACTCCACAACTCGTAATAAATATTAATAACGATAAAGTCCTCTGCGGCATTTATATTAACTGTCTTAACTAAAAAAAGAAATCAACAAATTGTATCTGCATCGTCTGAGATATTGCAGCGATTACAAAGAGAAAAGAATTTGCGTTGGGTAGCTTTACATAGAGAATAAACCAGTTTAGTGTTCTATCAAAACGTTTAATCAGCCATGCGGAAATCACACGTTGTAAACTATTCCTTTGTTATCCATCAGAAGAAATCTGGGGAATTGGGTCTTTTATTTTTAATGCCATACTTCGATAGGAACTGTCAGAGTCGTGTGTCTATGAAGTTTGCCATTCAACCGCTTAACTATTGATTTGACTTCACTTGGATAGATGTGTATGTGAGTGTGTGTGTGTGTGTGTGTGTGTGTGTGTGTGTGTGTGTGCGCGCGTGTGGACAGACAGACAGACAGACAGACAGATAGATAGATAGATAGATAGATAGATAGATAGATAGATAGATAGATAGATAGATAGATAGATAGATAGATAGATAGATATAGTATGTTAGTAGGGATAAGACAATCCAGGCGTTTGCCTCATGCATCACTCATGCAAATGGCGTCTTTGAAATTGTATAAAGAATAATTTGCCATTCAAAACATAGATCTAAATGAAACAGAAATGAGGAAGATTTCTTCCACCGCGATGGATAAACGATAAGTGGAGAATGGTTCTCATTCATGGGTACATACATGATGATTGATTTGTCGCCCGAGTGTTCGCGAAACAATTGTAAATATGCGATTTAATATACCCTGACACTCCAATTATATTATACATAAAATAAAGACTCGTTCCACCAAAATTCTCCGTTCACCAAATTCACAATGATCAGCCTGGATTGAAGACTCGTGGCTGGGAAGCGAACTCATCAATCACACAACAAACGTTCATCTCTTACCTTTTACATGTTTCATTGATTATGCTGCGGCACCTTGAAGAATCTCAGTCGAACGAATTGAACCCCAGTATTTATTCTATCGTTTCCTTTTGCCGAACCGCTAATTCAAGGGTACTTAAACACATCAGCACCGGTGGCCAAGCAGTGACGGAAAAAATACAGATGCACACACACACAATCCTTACATACACGCACACATAAATATAAGTATGTATATATGTGCATCAGCCAAATACACTCACGAGGCTTTGGTGTCTCGAGGTTATAAGAGAAAAAATTACCCAAGGTGCCACGCAATATGACTGAACTCAGCACCTTATGCTTGAGAACCAAACTTCTTACCACGCAGCCACGCCTGCACAATGATGAAATAAATCTAACTCTCTAATTCTCTACGTAGTCATTAATCTTGCAATCCATATATCATTTATGAGATTTGATTTTCGTTTAGCGCTACAGGAGGACGGTTGCTCTATAACCAAATTAACTTTCATTATATCACCCTGAAGGACAAATAATCTATATCGACCATCAAAAGGTTGAGAAACCACAACCGCTAAATTAACATTTGACTCGCAGTAACAAACAGATAAATGATAATAAAATTGCACTTAAATTTTCATCAACAAAAACGTGAGGAATTTTCCACAATAATAATCGGATTATAGTTTGTGTGTTTCTGTATTTTTGTAATACAATCTAAATTAACTCTATAGTTATAGAAGACAATTCACAAAGGCTAAAGAGAGATACGCTTATGATATCATTAAGCCTAGAATGTATCAATTTGTATACTCACTTTTCGGCTCCTCCCACTGTCAGACTGAATAGTTTAAAAGAAAAGATGTTCAGTTTGAACAATAAATACGCTATTATATGAAGTAACATAATTGTTGCACCCGTCGGCTGCCAATTTTACTCGGATGATATCTAGATAAATATGAAATTACAATACAGTATACTAAGTAGAGATTGCATAATCGTTTTAGACAATGAAACATTTTACAAATAACAGAAACGCCTCTAATCGAATTATCATTGATATCTTTTATAGGAAGTGACCTAGCAGATACGAACAACAAACAACAATGATACTTACATAATACTTCCTGGTAATAACTCGGATAAAAGTATGTTACTCCATTGATAAAAGCAGCTACTACATTGTTTCGTTAACACATTTAAGACACCTTATTCGATCTGTTGGTTAGAAATAATTTAAATGCAAAGTCATGGAATGTTGTGACCGCAACTCGAGTTGTATGGTGTTGGTCTCTAACAGAATAATTCCATACGATTACTGTGCAGCTGTGTACCAGAACAACCTCTGAATTAGATTTATATAGAATGACTACATTTTCCAATTGTAGAAGGAATCAATATTGTTCATTATGTGAAAATACAATAAATATAATTGTAAATAACAAGTAACTGCATCAATGGTATTCTTTCAATGGTTTTAGTCATTGGCCAGGAGCCAAGTTGGAGCAACACCTTCAAAGGTTTAGATAATCACATCAACTTTGGTACATATTTAAGGCTGGTAAATATTAACAACTACTGTTTATCGAAAATATAAATTCCGGACTTTTGATATAACCCTGCGTTGATTTGTATAATACACAAAAAAACCCACTCATATAAAGGGTGCGTAATGTTTTGGGGCCATTGCTGCATATTTTGCTCACACTGTATAATCTTTGTTTCATAAAATAATTACGGCAGACCTTAAGCTTACTCAAGAAATGAAGAGACACGCTGTTATTGTGGTTATAAAGGCTGAGCATAGCGATTAATATATATATATATATATATATATATATATATATATATATATATAACGTTGCTATTATGCAAACGTGTCGTAAGTCCAAAATATTGCCTCCACCATTCAGTAGCAAAACCATTGTACAGGATGTTCAATTTAAAAGTTGACTCGACTGTATTTATTAATAGTTATAACGGATGTGTAATACTATTATGCACAAACATACTTTTATCAAAATGCTCATTTAAAAGTTACAACGTCAAACTGGTTACAAAAGGTGTTGTAATTATTGGTCGCCATGTTGTAGACATAAGTCAACACAACGACGTTTGTTCTGGAACACATTGATCAAATCTTCACGTAGGATATTTTGAACAATATCAGTAATATCCATACACAGTCCATCAAATTTATGCGGATTCTTTGCAAACGCAGCGTCCTTGATATAGCCGTATAAAAAGAAATCGAGTGGCGTTAACTCTAGCGATCTGAGTGGCAGAGGCATTTCGTGATAAACCTGTGTTCAAACGTTTATCATGAAACAAAGTGTGGTTGCTAACATGACATGTTGCTGAGTCCTCATTCTCAGTTAGCTGCTCAACAAACTGATCAATTATCTCACAATAACGTTCCGAATTCAAGGTTTTTTGAGGGAAAACATCGGTCCTACTATTCTTCGCCTGCTGATAATCATCTATACACCAATCTCCACTGCATGTAAGGGTAATTCGACAAACTTGTGAGGATTGAGAGCAATCCAGATGCGAGTGTTTTGCGAATTTTAGTATCCCGATTGGTGAATCCAAGCCTCATCACTGAAGAAGGTCATGTGAAGTTGGTTATCATTCATATTTTCTTGAAACCATTTGCTGTAATCCAGTCTTTTGGTAAAATCAGCAGGAATAAGTATGGGTACAATTTCAGTGATTTACGAAGAGCAGTATGGTAGCTGCCAACAGATAATCCACTTTCATGAGACAAACGTCGTACACATTTCCTGAGACTGCGAAGAATTCGTTGACGGATATCTTCCATGACATCATCAGAAAGGCGGGGACGTCGGCGAACATGTTTCTTGTTTTCAACTGAACCCGTCTTCCTAAACTTTTTAATTAGAACATTAATTGCCGGCTTTGTTGGCCGCGGCACATTTGGATATTCGCTCATAATATCGGTAACGCAATTGTCAAAGGAGTAAATCCATCGCCCATTGATAAAAGTCCTGATCTAAAATAAGATTCCACAATAAATGAACGTTGCTGCG
Organism: Octopus sinensis; assembly: GCF_006345805.1. NCBI lineage: Eukaryota > Metazoa > Mollusca > Cephalopoda > Octopoda > Octopodidae > Octopus > Octopus sinensis. The sequence continues at coordinate 63,074,389 of NC_042998.1, read as the reverse complement.
CTGAGAAGACCATTACAACTCCTGAGGAAATCTCGAATGAATGCGTTACACTTGTAAAAGGCTTAAATCAATTTGGCATAGCGAGCCAATCAGTGGGAGTCAATAATTTGACAGTTAATCAATAGAGTCAACTTTTAAATTGAACACCCTTTGACAATTTTCGATATTGTGCCATCTGAAGCAGCTAGAGATGCGATAGTTTGATCAAAGGAATCGGATATTGCAAGCAAAAATAAATATTGAAAAAAAAACGCATTTGGCCAAATTTGGACACACATATATATATATATATATATTATATATATATACAGAGAGAGAGAGAGAGAGAGAGGGGGGGAGATAGATAGATAGATAGATAGATAGATAGATAGATAGATAGATAGATAGATAGATAGATAGATAGATAGATAGATAGATAATTGTTAGAGAGAACAACAGACGTTACGCATATACATTAATAGTATTGGGAAACATTCAAAATCTTACAGCTGTTTCTGGGATATCCCAGTGTATGGGCTATTCCGTCATCGGAGACATATAGGGAAAATTAGAGGGATATAGATTAAAGAAATGACGACAGTGAGGAATAAGGAGATAAAGAAAGAGAAGAAAAAGAAGCATAAAAGTTCAAACTTCAAATTCCCGATCGTGTAGAAATAGGTACAATCCTGCCTAAATCCATATGGGTTAAAGTCTTGATATTGTAAACATCCAGAAAAAAGACACAAACATATCAAATATTAGAGGTTTTGGCATCCAGAAGCCATAAACACTGCTTTGCCTTTGTTGTCTCATTTTTTAATATATATACATATATATATATATATATATATATATATATATATATATATAAGAGCAAAGAAACTACCTGCAAAATATCAAGAAGGGATTAGAGTAATATACTAAGCAGTGAAGTTAGTCGCCACATCAAAATGGTTGTTCCCTGTTACTGCTAGTTGAATACCAGGCATATCTTTCGCCAGTTGGTTATCGTTGTTGCACCCTGTACATATATATATGTGTGTGTGTGTGTGTGTGTGTGTGTCTGTGTCTGTGTCTGTGTGTGTGTGTGTATTGCTAGAAGGGGATCGAATCCCTACCATCCTCTAGCAGTGATGAGTAAATTGTCGTCATTTTATATTTTTTTATTCCGTGCACGCGTATTGTTTATTTTTGATCTTTCGATTACACAGTATAATATGATCAGTTGTGCACCGTCTGTGAGAAAACCAGCGCCATGACGCAGTTCACTCCTCCAGAAATATGGAAATAACATGTTGTACTGCTTGGCATTCGCGCAGGAGAGTCCAATACGATCAAGTACCAATATGAACCTGTACCGGGAGTGCTAAAAATTAAACATCCAGTCAACATCATGGTGCTTGGTGTAATCATTAGTGATAGCGACGTTATGTCTCCTTTCATCTTCCCACAAGGCCTCGCACTCAAAACGGAGTACTACGGAGGTAGTGCTGACCTGGTTCAAGAGGAAGGCTGCTGGAAGACTCCTATGTCTGGCAACAGGACTCTGCAGTATACCACACATGCACGAGAACCCAGTCACGGCTGTCAAGCAATTTCTGCGACCACATCGACCCTAACATCTGGCCACCTAACTCCCGACACTGCAACCCCCTTGAATATTATGTGTGGGGCGCAGTTGAGCGCGAAACCAACAAAACTCCTTGCAAAACCAAAGATGAACTGAAGGTAAGGATTATGGCAGCATTCACCAACTTAAACAAGACAATATATCTGTTAAAATGAGAAATCAGTGTTATTTTCATTTTTACGTAATTCAGACGACAATATAGTCACTGCACCCTGTATATATATATATATATACATACATACATACATACATACATACATACATACATATATATATATGTATGTATATATATATATATATATATATATATATATATATATATATATATATATATATATATATATATATTGATATATGTAGCAATGTGTGTGTATATATATACATATATATATACCTATATGTATATATATATATATATATATATATATAGATATATATATATATATATATATATATATATATATATATATATATATATATATTACACATACACACATACATACATGCATATATGCATGTATATACGTGTGTGTGTGTGTTCGCGCACGCCTGCATACATATATACAAACAATCGTATATGTGTGAGTGTTTGTGTGTACTTATGTAATGTACCAATGGCATTTGTAACACTTATAAATATTATTTTGATATCCAGCGTGTTATACAATGTTTTGTAGTCGATTTCTATGCCTCTTCTGCATACAATCACAACCATTCACCAAGAGATATATTAACAGCTTATTGTCATTTTTTCTCTGGGAAAATGTCAAGTCTGCTGCGTGATAGCTGGCAGTTTGACTGTCTGCAAACTTTGAATGCGATATTTACGTTGTCATTTTTGTGAGACTGATGAAAGTCTGTAGAAATTGGAAAGGATATGTTTGTTCATTTGGAATTGATTGCACAAACATGCACTATTTTTATTGTTGTTGTTTCGCAGTCTTTTTCGACGAGTATGTTCGAAGTATCTTTATTTAAGTTGTATGTTGTTTCGGAAAAAATAATCCTGCCAAACAAGCAGTTTTTTTATTATTTAATTTATAGTGTAAGGCAACGAGCTGGCATTTCGTCCGTCTTTACGTTCTGAGTTCAAATTCCGCCGAGGTCGTCTTTACTTTTTATTATTCCGAAGTCTATAAAATAAATACCTGTTATGTACTCATTTATTCCCCTCCCCTAATTTTGGTAGCCTTTCGCCTGCAAAAGCTTCAAACCATTACCGTAGCCTGCGCCATATCGCCGTTCACATATCGCGGTTCATTTATCTCAGTTTATTATTTAAGCTTATGTCGATTCCTCTGTGGTGTTATTTTGCATTTATAATAAATAAATATTTACAAATTATTAAAATAATAGAAGGAATATAGTGTTGTTTCTACTACGCGGATTTTCACCTATCAAAGGGGATTTTGGAACATAACATCCACAATAGACGAGGGATTACTGTATATTCATAATAAAATCCCCATGAACTATTTTTATGTCCTTTCAAATTCCGCTTTTCTCCAATTATCCTGGAAGTAATAGCGAACAGTAATGATGATTCTGTCAGTTAGATTGTATTTGTTTCCATAATTATTTATCTTCCCGAAGTATTCTTTTATTCTTTTGTTCTTTAAATCATTAAATGGAGCCGTGATGTTGCATCGAAGGATTTCATTTTAAATACACACAAACACACACACATACACACGTACGCACACAGGTATTTTAAAAGGAAAAAGTTGACAGTATTTTGAAGTTGCGGCTTAGTGGTCTTCAAAAGACAGTCTGATGTGAACTACTGAAGTGAAACATTGAAGGAACTGTCAACCATTTCCTTGTAAAGATAAAATAAATATGATAGTCAAGTGAAAGTTATTGAGTGTTCTTCAATTTAATGTTTGACTGCTTTATAACTCTGCATAAAAACAAATATTAATATGTTTGTATAAACTCACACACACACACACACATATATATATATATATATATATATATACGTATGTATGTATGTATGTATGTATGTATGTATGTATGTATGTATGTATGTATGTATGTATACGCACATATATGTGTGTATATGTATTGTTCGGGCAGCTTTGTGTTTTTAAGCGTGATATAGTTAGAGAGAGAAGGAGAGACAGAGAACAATTGTGTTATGTAAATATTTACATTTGCATCTAAATGTAAATAACATTAAAATAAAAATTCTTTCCAGTGTTTGTGTCCCTTGGCCTTCTTGCATGTCGTCTCTTGGCGTATTTAACTTAGCACAAAATAAATAAATGATGTTGCTCAAACTAAACTTAATGTAGGTTTTAAAATGTATTACTTTAGTCGTAAACTGTCAAATCGTTAACAATGTATCTCTTCAATAATTAATATCCTCTAAGTGCCTGTGGTTTCGTACATTAGGTAAAACTTCTTCCTGCGTTTGCTTACATCACTCACCGTTCAAATCACGCTGAT
>NC_042998.1:63015326-63065326 GCF_006345805.1 Octopus sinensis | reverse complement strand
CATAAGTTCTTCCGTTCCTCTAAACAAAGGTACCATACTACAGAGACAGGAGAGCTGGAAAGCAATAGAAATGAGTGTTGATAAACCGGGAATTCAAAACGAAAAGGTCCAATGTGATAACATCTCTTGTGGCGCTTGCATCGTAATGTAAATCAGAAGCAATGCCAGGAGCAAAATAGCAAAACCGAATGAAAATATTGTGCTATATATATCATCAGCATGAAAATTTGTTATTCTTTTATACGTACTGAATTAAAGGGATCTTCGCCAGAACAGCGTTTCATTCCTTTTGTGGGACTTTTGTGATCTCCTTCGTGGAATGCAGCCTCTTCAGATTAGTTTTACCTCTTAGTTCCATGTAATTCTTGATTTTCTGCTTTCTCCTCTTTATATTTCTTGTTGACTCGATTTGTACCATTTAACACACGCCACATAATCATTAGACGCATAATATATATATACACCCTGTATGCGATTCGTCTGATATCCAGTTGTTCATTCCACTCCGCTGAACCAACATATTAAGCCATAACTTTATGTATAATTTAGTCAACAACGTTGACTGATTTGCACTAGTAGATCGCCCGATCGAAGAAAATAGTGTAATATTAGCGCTACATACATATATATATATGTGTGTGTGTGTGTGTGTGTGTGTGTTTCCGGCATTCGGCATGATAGATCGCTAACCACTAAACCGTTTTCTATCTTCTCTTGCTTCTTATTTCTGTGTTCCTTTCTGTTGAAGAGCGTAGGCTCAAAACGTAAAAGACTTTCTCACTTTTAGAACGTTAAACTAATACATGTTTGTTGTTTAAACACCCATTTTTTGTTTTTTTTGTAAATGCTCACTATATGTATATATATATATATATATATATATATATACATACACACGGTGGGTCTCCTATTTCCGCTAATCAAACTCGCTCACAGGATAGAGCAGAAGACACTTAAACAAGATGCCGCGCAGTGACTACAAAAGAGTTTCTTAACACAGCACACTTATGTCGGCACCTATCTATTAAATAATATCAACAAACTTCATTGAAAGAAACATCTCAGAATTTATGCTAGAGTTAATGACATCAAATTCTGTATAATCAACAGATAAGAAACTGTAAAACAATCCAAAAATCGGGTATGCTAATTCGGTATTTTTGTTTTTAGATATCCTCTTTTACTTTGTTACAAGCCCAGCAATTTTCAGGGGTGGAAAAGTTGACCCCAGTACTCAACTGGGACTTATTTCATCGACTCCGAAAGAATGAAAGGCAAAATGGAAGTCAGCAGTTTTGTAACAGAGAAAGTAAAAGACAAAATACCGCTGAGCATTTTGCAAGGTGTGCTAACAACTCTGTCATATCGTCACCTTAGCTATTTTTTTAAATATCATAAAAGATATTACACCGAGAGCTTCACAAAAATTTACTCACCGCATAAACATCCAGTGCATCGAAAGACAGGCACTTATCACCGCAACAGATAGTGTATTTATTCCAAATGAAGGTTATTCTATGATATAAATTTTACTTGGTTTCATACTTACGGAGCAAATGTGCATGATAATTAGTTAGGGACAAATGTTTAATTGGTTAAATATTTACTAATCAGCGATGACCGGATAATGAAATATGATATGTGGAGATATGTACAAGGCTGAATATTGATTACTGAAATGAGAACATGACATATATGATTACTTAATCGGAATTAACTGTTGTTTTCGTTAACAATTTAACGCATAAGTGCTATGCAATCATTTCATTAGACATTGAGACGCAAAGCTAAATTATGTATCTTCATATAGAGTGTCTCTTTTTCACTGCAAAGCTTCATGAATAGATGAAACAATTAACGAAAGAATATTACGTAGTGATATCCACTCATTCTCGATCATGGGTGTGAGTCATGTTATTATTATTGCTGTTACTATTCCGCCGAGGTTGACTTGGCCTTACATACTTTCGGAGTCGATAAATTAAAAACCAGTGAAACACTCGGGTCGTTATCTTACCTTGTTTGAAGTGAAATTCTGTACCCCACCCCCCATTTGCAGAGTACAGAATTTCACTTCAAACAAGGTGAAGCATTTAAGATAAAGGGAAATTTCTCTTAATCTATGTTATTACCTGCTTAGGTTGCGAAAACCACTATATAGGCCAAACATGAATGTCCCTCAGACGAAGAACAAAATTTCACAAAAAAGCAAATCCGCTTCCCACACTATAGACATATACAGGTCAGTGAGCACATAGAACCTTAAACCAAACATCTCAGTGCAGCAAAGGGTAGATAAAAAAGCAACTTTCATTAATATCAACCACAATTTGACATGAACCTACAACTTAATACAGGAAACTACTAACCTTACTAATACCAATAATCCCACTAATCCTCAAACATCGCACATACTATTCCTATTCGAGCAATCATATCTACATTAATTGCATCACTTTCAGAACTGCTTACCTCCTTTGCATGTAATCTTTTCACTCAGGTACTGTTAGACCCAACAGCGTTTGGAAATCAGTGTTGACTCAAAGTCAGTGATCAGCTCTGACGAAACCGGTATGACTTTGAATTTCTATAATGACTCATAAAGATGATTTCTATATTTTCTAATTCCACCTCAGATCATTATTTGGATGTATATGTCTTTGTTTTTTTTTATTTAAAAAAAGCCATTACTTGTATACCTAATGTGTATTTCCTTTGTTTCTTTTTACTTGCCCCTAATTATACCACGTGTAATGCTTTTTCGTTGAAACCTGTTTCTATTATAGATAGATAGATAGATAGATAGATAGATAGATAGATAGATAGATAGATAGATAGATAGATAGATAGATAAATTTATGTAGAGCTATATACATGTCTTCTTAGCAAATTTATATCTATATTTTTAAAGCTTTTTTAATATATTTTTAAGTGTATTTATATATTAATATTTCTGATTTTGTGCACATAATAGGTTTACAACAGAATATATTCCAATAACCTATCTTTTGTCTCTCATCATTATTTTTCCTACTTTTCTATGGCTCAAACTTACTAAGCACTTCGATATGTCCTATATATAAAGAAAATTTCATGTCTAGAAAATAGATTATTTATATTATTTTACTCTTTTATTTGTTTCAGTTATTTCAAAGCGGCCATCCTGGAACACCCAGTATTTATTCTTTGTAAGCCTAGTACTTATTCTATCAGTAACTTTTGCCGAACCTCTAGGTAACGGAGGCGTCAACACACCAGCATTCGTTGTCAAGCGATGCTGCGGAGACAAACACAGACATACGAACAAGCATACACACATATACATATATATGACGGGCTTCTTTCAATTTTCGTCTTCCGAATCTACTCACAAGGCTATGGTCGGCCTGAGGCTATGGTTGAAGACATTTACCCCAGGTGCGTCGCAGTGGAACTGAATCCTAATCCATGTATGTTGGTAAGCAAGTTACTTACCACACAGCCATTCCTGCTTCAAATGTTGGCACAAGGCCAGCAATTTCGCGGGTGGGGAGGCAAGTCGATTATATCGATCCCAGTGCTTAACGGGTACTTATTTCATTGATCACGACAAGATGAAAGCCAAAGTCGACATGGGTAGAAGTTGAACTCAGAACAAAGTCGGACGAAATACCACTAAGCATTTTGTCCGGCGTACTAACTATTCTCCCAGCTCACCGCTCACCGCCCTGATATATAGTACCTCATGTCATGTTATATTTTGTATTATATTTTGTATTATATGTATTATATTTTGAATCATTTGTATTTCAGGTGAGATTGCATTATTATGGTTAACCAATGCTTAGAACTCGATGTAAATTTATGTATAACCGATTTCCAGTTAAGTATGAAACATAATTTGACCTCCGACTTTGTTTTATAATTAGATACAATCCTTAAGTAATGTTTTGGTGAATAACGTTGGATTAAATTACTATTTCCTTCTGAAGACCTGCCGCGTCAATGTGATTATGCAATCGTCTGCGCAACGATTAACGCAGACTATATTCTAGTATTCGCTTGCAAAACGCGTGTAATGATTATGTAATTTAAGATGTTATTGTAAAAACATAAGCTGATTTTCTTGTTTTACTCTGCTCTCGTATATATACAAAATAATACTTGTTCATCTATCCTAGTCTATCACTAATTCATTCACCAAAATTGTCAACCGTGTTCTGCTTATGAAGAATAGATCTATGATAACACTAATCGGCGCTCAATCAATCAGTCTTCTTTGACCGCAAAACCGTACCTCAGCGACCATTTACAATTGTCAAAATAACTACAAGCCTCGGAATGTAATGTATCCCCTGACTCATATGTTCTATTATTCTGTTATCACCGATTCATTTAACAAAGTGTTTTTCCCTCTTTTTCAAACCAAACACCCGTGATAGGCGAGGAAATTGGTATTGACTCAGAGATTATCCGAAGATTAACCACAACCATTTCTTTAATTCTGAACATCTAAGATCAAATCGACAAAACTGAGAACTGATAATTGAGCGAAACAACAGAAATTTCCGAACACTCTTGAATATTGTTTGAACATAATTTCTCCACCTGTCTCAAGTGGAGATGCCATTTTGTAAACGCATTATCATAACACACCGTATTTCACCTCCACTAATAAAATAAAGATCGTGTATTTTGTCATCATTAAATATCCAGACTGGTTTATTATTTCTCTACTACCTGGCTGCCGAAACTGATACGATGTCAACACAACGATGATAATATTGATATCATAGACCCAATGGACATATCAAACGTCAAAATATTAATATCCAAACTTCAAACTATTTTGTGATTATTCTTCTTCTATAGATATTTCTGAAATATTTATTCATATGTTTTAATATCAAATTATTTCATTTCGTTTTCTTTTTTTATTTTATATAAATTCACAAATCAATAGCTTTTATATAAGCCTCTTTAACGGTATAACCAATACACTTGATTTCAAAATTCTTTGTTATATTTCCTTTTTTATATAGAGATAGTGGCCACTTTTCAAATACTAATGATAAATCACTTGATTTTTTTTTCCATTTTAAAAAATTTCATTGCATATTGTGTGTCGAGTTTTCACATGAATTGCATCATAACATCATCATCATCATCATCATCATCATCGTCATCATCATCATCATCATCATCATCATAATCATCATCATCATCACCATCATCACCACCACTATCATCATCGCCGTTGTCGTACTCGTCGTAATCCTCATTGTCATCCTAATCATCATCATCATCAAGTTTAGACCCACGAGGTAACTCGGTGTGTTATAACAGCCTTTTATTAGCTGAAATCGAGCTAAATCCATTGGACATTTAGCCTCACCAGATGCTGCGGGTCCTTATTTCTAACCGATTGAAATAGACTAAGAAGAAAATGAAGTGCTTTGCTCAAGAAAGTGACATATTCTCAACAGGGAATCAAGCCCATGACCTTACGATTGTCATCCGACACCGTAACCCTAAGTTCAAACATATTCGCAAATATCTTTTATCTTTTACTTGACTCAGTCAACAGATTGCAATCACACTGGGAAATTCATTTGAAGAATTTCGTCAAACGAATTGATTCCAATGCTTAAATTTTTTCTAAGTCTGTCATTTATACAAGCGGTCCTCTTTTGCGTTGAATCATTGAGCAAGGGGCTCTATTTCACACTAGTTTGGGTGACTCAACTGTAGATGAATCAAGCACAGCCTCCGTTTCTGGATCTGCGGGGAATCATATTTTGTGGTAGTGGGGGAGGAGGCGAGAATAAGTCTATGTTTATTCGCGACTACACGGGCACCTAAAGCAATTAACGAAAGCAAGGTATGTGTTACACAGTCCTATTGACGACTGGCTGTATTATACATTTTGCAGTGCACTTTAGATAAGTATCGGCATTAACCGATGGTTGTGCGAGCAAGGGGCTCTCATCCCGATCAAGGAGAGGTCGTATACTCACAATCACTTAGATGTCATGCAACTAAGACAAGTTTCATTCTGATAAGTGAGTAGGCTTCAGGCGAACTTTTATCCGCAATACATTGTTAATGCATGTTGCATCTTCATACCGTAGATATTAAGAGATTGGGCGGTGATTGTATATTCGTCATTGTATATTTAGCACGTGTAGTCTAAATGAACGTGGTTTAATGGTTATGGCGTTGCATTTGTGTTTGGAAGGTTGTGGTTTCGATTCCTGGATTGGGTGTTGTGTTGTTTTGTGTTCTTGTGCAAAACACTTTATTTCACGCTGCTCCGGTCCTTTTGTTTGTGTGTAACCCTACGACAGACTGGTGTCCCGTTCGTGGACCTCATTGAGCTCTCGAACACCTAAACCATGAAATTGAGTAAATGGCCCAGTGACTCATCGGAATCGAAACAACAAACTCCAGGCGTTCATTATGATTTAATATTTCCCCTTACGAACTTCTATAGCAGTTGTGCTAACTGCCATGTTTTTCGTAGGGTTTAATTATAATGTCCTATAATTTTGGAGAAATTTGCAGTTGTTTTACTTAAAACTGGAACTCTGGTAAATGATGCTTGTTACTTGAATATACTAATGGTATTGTTTTTGTTGTTGTTGTTATTGTTGCTGCTGCTGCTGCTGTAATTGTTGTTGCTTATATCCATTTCAGAGATAACAATGCAGATACATAATCATGTGTTCTCGCCATTAACACCCACTTTCAATGCAAATATAGGACTACATATTCCAATATGTTCTTCCTTTTCTAGAGTAAAGAATATACAGATTTTATTGTAAATTCACAGTCTACAGTAATCCGTGGACGACAATTGTGGAAAGTATTATGTCATAGTTCTCGCTAACGTCATATCTTAACGAAGATGGTGTATTAATTACTTCACAATTAACGCCTCGTCTGACAGCTACAGATATGAAGAAGTCAGCTTAATCATATCACAGGCTCGTTATCGACCTTGTTCAGCTGACAACATCTAGGCATTCATCTATTGTGAAATGACGTAGTGCCGTTAACTGAAGAAGAATAAGTCAGTTATAAAAATATGCTGCTACGATTCACAGCTTCAACACCCTTTGTTCATTCACAGTTACTAATTGCAAAATATTTTTTTGTTGTTGGGCCTTCAGGTTGTTGGTCTAACAAATAAGTTTTAATATTGCATTTCAGATGCAATAGTATTGTATCATGTCAATTAAAATTGCAGGAAATATTCATAATTGGGAAATACTTGGGGAACAAATGACCTCCTTGTTTTTGATTGGTTGTGAGATATTCTAAACATCCTGAAGTATTTCATCTCAAAACCGATTTCGTAATATTGTTCCTTGCTTCAATTTGAAGATAACACATGATAAAAGGACAATGATCTGAAATACATTCAGGGAAGGAAATTACTCGACAAAGTCAGGTTGAAATGGAGACACTGGTTGTTCCAAACACTGCATGAAAAGTTTTTAACGCCCGATATTAGTTATTTATATTTATTTAATATATATATATATATATATATATATATTATATATATATATTATAATATATATATAACAATATAATAAATAAATCATATGCATACATACATACATATATGTACATACCTACATCTATATGTATATATACATGTATATATGGGTACAGGACACCACAAATAAACACGAGAAGCGAAAACATAAAAACAAAACAAGGAAATGGACTTTTTTAACAACGAAAAAACAGAGTACAAGACAAGCAACACAAGGAACATTTCCCTTCTTCAGCTGCCTCTGTTTCGACTCAATGCGTGTTTCGAAGGTAAGGGCAGAACACGACTAGTTGAAGCAGTCCTTCCCGAAAAGCGAATTAAATAAAAAAATTTTGCGGAGGAGTAAAAAAGGTGACAAGAACAGGACGTAAAAGCAATACAAATAAAGAAAAAGCAGTACAAATAAAGATGTTTTTCTTTATACGTTTTGCTTTTACGTCCTGTTCTTGTCACCTTTTTTTACCCCTCCGCAAAAATTTTTTATTTAATTCGTTTTGCTGGAAGGATTGTTTCACCTTAGTCGTGTTCTGCCCATACCTTCGAAACACGCATGTATATATACATATAGATGTAGGTATGTACATATATGTAAGTGTGCATATGTTTTATTTATTAAATTGTTATTATATGATCGAACGCACTCGTCGTCTTCTTCTAAGTAAGTTTTATATATATATATATATATATATAAAAATTTAGCAATTAAGGACAACTACTTAATAAGGAAAACTTAACAAGAAATTGTCAGGTAGATAGCGTAAAAACCTCATAAGAGAAAAAAAATTTCGAAAATAATTATTTCTTATTGAACATATTAATTTATATATAGAGGGCATTATACATACATGCCAGAAGGCATTATACATACATGCCAAACGCTAAGAGGGACAATCAGTCATTTCTACCAAAAATATTACTAATCCCACCGAATGCAATTTTTCAAAGTAAGACATTTAAAAATATAGACCTGTATCACAGTGATTTCATACTTACGTAATCATCAGCAGGCCTGAATGTATTATGAATAAACAACGACCCTGCCCCGCTTAAGCGATCAGCTAACTGATCAACATCAACGAAGCACATGGGTGAGTTTACATATAACATCCGGGTAAATGGCAAACTTTTACGAATTGCATTTCGGGAGAGGAAAAGTTTTTTCGGAATAAAAATTTAGCAATTAAGGACAACTACTTAATAAGGAAAACTTAACAAGAAATTGTCAGGTAGATAGCGTAAAAACCTCATAAGAGAAAAAATTTCGAAAATAATTATTTCTTATTGAACATATTAATTATATATAGAGGGCATTATACATACATGCCAGAAGGCATTATACATACATGCCAAACGCTAAGAGGACAATCAGTCATTTCTACCAAAAATATTACTAATCCCACCGAATGCAATTTTTCAAAGTAAGACATTAAAAATATAGACCTGTATCACAGTGATTTCATACTTACGTAATCATCAGCAGGCCTGAATGATTATGAATAAACAACGACCCTGCCCCGCTTAAGCCGATCAGCTAACTGATCAACATCACGAAGCACATGGGTGAGTTTACATATATTACATCGGGTAAATGGCAAACTTTTACGAATTGCATTTCGGGAGAGGAAAAGTTTTTTCGGAATAAAAATTTAGCAATTAAGGACAACTACTTAATAAGGAAAACTTAACAAGAAATTGTCAGGTAGATAGCGTAAAAACCTCATAAGAGAAAAAATTTCGAAAATAATATTTCTTATTGAACATATTAATTTATATATAGAGGGCATTATACATACATGCCAGAAGGCATTATACATACATGCCAAACGCTAAGAGGGACAATCAGTCATTTCTACCAAAAATATTACTAATCCACCGAATGCAATTTTTCAAAGTAAGACATTTAAAAATAAGACCTGTATCACAGTGATTTCATACTTACGTAATCATCAGCAGGCCTGAATGTTTATAAATAAACAACGACCCTGCCCCGCTTAAGCCGATCAGCTAACTGATCAACATCAACGAAGCACATGGGTGAGTTTACATATATACATCCGGGTAAATGGCAAATTTACGAATTGCATTTCGGGAGAGGAAAAGTTTTTTCGGATAAAAATTTAGCAATTAAGGACAACTACTTAATAAGGAAAACTTAACAAGAAATTGTCAGGTAGATAGCGTAAAAACCTCATAAGAGAAAAAATTTCGAAAATAATTATCTTATTATTGAACATATTAAATATATATAGAGGGCATTATACATACATGCCAGAAGGCATTATACATACATGCCAAACGCTAAGAGGGACAATCAGTCATTTCTACCAAAAATATTACTAATCACGAATGCAATTTTTCAAAGTAAGACATTTGAAAATATAGACTGTTTGGCATGTATGTATAATTCGGTGGGATTAGTAATATTTTTGGTAGAAATGACTGATTGTCCCTCTTAGCGTTTGGCATGTATGTATAATGCCTTCTGGCATGTATGTATAATGCCCTCTATATATAAATTAATATGTTCAATAAGAAATAATTATTTTCGAAATTTTTTTTTTCTCTTATGAGGTTTTTATGCTATCTACCTGACAATTTCTTGTTAAGTTTTCCTTATTAAGTAGTTGTCCTTAATTGCTAAATTTTTTATTCCGAAAAAACTTTTCCTCTCCCGAAATGCAATTCGTAAAAGTTGGCCATTTACCCGGATGTGTAATATATGTAAACTCACCCATGTGCTTCGTTGATGTTGATCAGTTAGCTGATCGGCTTAAGCGGGGCAGGGTCGTTGTTTATTTATAAAACATTCAGGCTGCTGATGATTACGTAAGTATGAAATCACTGTGATACAGGTCTATATTTTTAAATGTCTTACTTTGAAAAATTGCATTCGGTGGATTAGTAATATTTTGGTAGAAATGACTGATTGTCCCTCTTAGCGTTTGGCATGATGTATAATGCCTTCTGGCATGTATGTATAATGCCCTCTATATATAAATTAATATGTTCAATAAGAAATAATTATTTTCGAAATTTTTTTTTTTCTCTTATGAGGTTTTTACGCTATCTACCTGACAATTTCTTGTTAAGTTTTCCTTATTAAGTAGTTGTCCTTAATTGCTAAATTTTTTATTCCGAAAAAGCTTTTCCTCTCCCGAAATGCAATTCGTAAAAGTTTGCCATTTACCCGGATGTAATATAAGTAAACTCACCTATGTAAAATCACTGTGATACAGGTCTATATTTTTAAATGTCTTACTTTGAAAAATTGCATTCGGTGGGATTAGTAATATTTTTGGTAGAAATGACTGATTGTCCCTCTTAGCGTTTGGCATGTATGTATAATGCCTTCTGGCATGTATGTATAATGCCCTCTATATATAAATATATATATATATATTTATAACGGGAAGGTTTACGAAAATAAATAAAAGACTAAGGCAGGTGGAGCACAAACAAACAAATGTATTAGTATAGCGCTCAGGAATAGAAATGGAAAAAGTATATTACGTTTCGAGCCTACGCTCTTCGACAGAAAGATACACAGAAAAAAAACAAGGAGAGAAAAAGGAAAGAAAAAAAGGAGAGAAAAAAGGTGAGAAAAAAAGGAGAGAAAATATATATATATATATGTATATATATGTATATATATATATATATATATATATATATGTATATATATGTATATATATATATATATATATATATATATATATATTATATATATATGTATATATATATATATATATATATATATATATAATATATATATATATATATATATATATACAGTTGCGGCCAAAATGTTCAGAACGGCATTGTTTTCGTCAGAAAAGTAGGTATAAGATTTTATCAAAGTTGTTTTTTAGTCTATAAGTTTTACAAACAATACATACAAAGTTCATTGTTATTGTCTGGGATTTTGGTGTAATTTGTGCGAATAATACAAAAATTATGGAGGATTTTGTGATTTACTGCAAAACCCATGGCGGCCAAAATGATCCATCGCAGGGTTACTCATTTAATATGAGTTAATATGAAATGTTTTGATCTGAAACACACTGCATCGCCCGGTCTAGGAAAAGAAACCTCAATCTTACGATCATTAGTCCATCACCCTAACCACCAGGCCATGCGCCACTAAAATAGCCTGTGGAAAACAAAAAAATTGTATCAGTTGAAGGGAGAGACGTCTTCATATTTCTCGTTCGGGACTGATTAGATTGTTAATTAAATCTATATACATAAATGTGTAATGGTGTCTGTCTCTGTGTGTGTCTGGGGCTACTCTAACCGATTTTAAGGATTTTTGTCACATAGGACTTTGAGTAGGTTTCAAGTGTAGGAGTGATAGCATGATGGGCTTCTCAGGTGAAAAATCAATTAAGGAAAACAGAAAATAAAATAGACCAAGTGATGAATAAGTGGATTAATATGATTGTTCTGCAAAGCGATATTTTCCTGAAATATAGAAACAGGAAATATAGTGTTGGACTTGAGTGACAGCATTGGCTGGAGAGGAAAGTGGAACTGCAAATGAATAATAATGGATAATTGAGGGGGAGATAAAGGAAATATACAGAAAGTAAAATTATATATTTAACTCTTAATATAAAACCCACACATACACATATGTGTGTATATAAATGCATGTGAATATGCATATGTGCAATATACACACATATATATATATATATGTATGTATATATGCAGCAATCTCTCGGCATTTCGCGGTTCACATATCGCGATTTATTGTGTAAGCTTACGTCGATTCCTCCGTGGTGTTTTGCAATTATAATAAAATGAATATATTCAAATTGTAAAAATAATAAAAAGAATATGCATATACATTACAGTACTATTTCTACTTCGCGGATTTTCGCCTATTACGGGGAGTTTGGGAACGTAAAACGCGCAATAGTCGAGTGATTACTGTATATATATATATATATATATATATATATATATATATATATATATATATATATATATATATATACATTGCACGAAAAACAACAAAGACAAAGGATGGTGAAAGGACAACCAGCAGGGTGTATTTGTTTGACGTTCAGGAATAATGTAGGAGACCTTGACGATTTAAGCTTATGTTCTTCTACAGAGAGAAAGGGCCAAAGAAAACAGATGAAGAGAAGAAACGTGTATATGTATATATGATATATATTTACATATATATATATATATAAATATCATGTGTATATATTTATATACATACATATGTGGATGGGCGAGGGAATGTGAGGAACCTCATTCGTATGTTTTGAATTCGTCGGTACTGGACGTTGAATATGATCTGTCTGATACTGTTTTGAATTGGATAGGTAGGTCCAATTTTTCCAGTGCTCTCAAATTTAATATCGTGGAATCCTATGCTGAAGAGGAAAATGTTTGGGTGAAGTATGATTTTTACATTTTTCATACCGATTTATTTCCGAAACGCGTCCATAGGTTATCAAATACCGAGTGAATTTCGTTATTTTTCCTATATGTCTGCGTGGGTTATTTTGAGTATTTTGTTTTGTCTGAAAGTCTCTTCTTATAGTAGAAGAAATAGCTAAGGTTCTTTGGCTGCTATTTCTGAACTTCGGTATGTGGTAAAGCAAATCTTTACTTAACCCTAATTATAAATATACTCGTAATTATAAAATATTGTTTAAGTTTACCGAAAAATGGTCCTTTTTCATGCCGATTTCTATTTGGTGGAATTATTAATTGCCCGTTAATTAATTAATTTTATCCTTTATTATATATATATATATATATATATATATATATATATATATATATATATTATATATATACAGATCTTCTTTCAGTTTTCGTTACGAAATCCACACACAAGGCTTTCGTCAGCCTGGGGTTATAGTAGAAGACACTTGCTCATGGTGGCTCGCAGTGGGACTGAACCATGGTTGGCAAGCAAGCCTTTTGCCACATAGCTACTCTCTCTCTCTCTCTCTCTCTCTCTCTTTCTATATATATATATATATATATATATATGTGTGTGTGTGTGTGGTGTGTGTGTGTGTATCTAGCTTATAACTATTCTATGTAGATTAAGTAGGTCTATGTTATATGGACCGTTGCCTTTTACTCTGTGAACGTAGTTATGTTGTATCTTTTATTATATCTGCTTTTAAACATAAGATTGGATGAGATTTCTGTGAAGCAAAACTAAAAGACTAGAAAATAATATTTTGGTGTTAGAGTCAGATGGAAATCTACACAAATATACAAACTCAAGACGACACACTTACTTGGTCGCTGAAATATA
Source organism: Octopus sinensis (assembly GCF_006345805.1). Classification (NCBI taxonomy): domain Eukaryota; kingdom Metazoa; phylum Mollusca; class Cephalopoda; order Octopoda; family Octopodidae; genus Octopus; species Octopus sinensis. The sequence continues at coordinate 63,051,491 of NC_042998.1, read as the reverse complement.
TGCAGAGAGGCTATAATAGGAACTGGTATACAGAAAGACAAGATGTTTAAAAGAAGCTATTTTATCGTAGTCTGGTCAGTGAAAAATGACCCCCGGTGGATAAATAAGAAGGAGCGGCAGGAATAGGTGTAGCAGGGGTAAGGGGAAGCAGATAAAGTTGTAGTAGTAGCAGCAGCAGCAATGACAAAATATGATCAAGATGATGATAATGCTAATGACGATGGTGGTGGTGGTGGTGGTGGTGGTGATATTGGCGTTGATGATGAGGATGATGATGAGGAGGAGGAGGAGGAGAAAGAGGAGGAGTGGAGGAGGGTCGACAGGTACTAAAACAGAAAACCTGGAACGATACCGAAATTTTCCATGAATGGTCAACAGAAATTACGATCATTTTGGCAGACATGAGCATATAATTGTCTGCTGATTCCTATAGACAAGAGTCTGTACTCTTGGCAGTGTCTGAGTAGAGAGTGATGTGGCTGCTATTTCTAACAATGAGGGTGGGGTTGCTAGGTTGTTAGTAAATTGATTTGGTGATAGTTGATAGTTACATGTTGCCAGATGATAATTTTTATCTTCAAAAATAATTAGAATTGGTAATTTTCGCTCAAAGCAAAAGATTGAAATGATCGATTCTTGTGACGACGACGACAATGAGGATGATAATGATGAAGGTGACGACATCTGTGACGGTGATGATGACGGTGACGATGAGGACGACGACTACGATGGCGATGACGGTAATAATGGTGATGATATTAATGATGAAGATGCTGACGACCACGATGACGATGTCGGTAATAATACTGATGATGATGATGACGACAATGACAAGGATTACAATGATGGTTATGATGAGGAGGGGGAGGTGGAGGAGGAGGAGAAGGAATGGGAGGATGGTGATGACGGTGACCACAGCGTTGATTATGATAGTAATGATGACGACGACGACGAAGATGACGATGATGAGCTGACGGTAATCATGATGATGGTGATGATGATGACCACGACGACAACAGCCACGAGAAGGCTATAGGGATGCTGACAATGATGGTTATGATGAGGATGATGATGAGGAGGAGGAGGAGAAAGAATGGGAGGATGGTGATGACGGTGACCACAGCGTTGATTATGATGGTAATGATGACGACGACGACGAAGACGACGATGATTAGCTTACGGTAATCATGATGATGGTGATGATGATGACCACGACGACAACAGCCACGAGAAGGCTATAGGGATGCTGTTGACGATGATGATGATTGTAACGACGCTGTTGATATTGATTAAATACCACACTCTTGAAAAATGTTCTTTACGAATATATATATCCAACGTAAGCGGAATTCCGTTTATCTGGTAGTCAAGATGGTAGTCTGCATTGGCATGGTGTATTACACAATAGAAAAAACTTTTCCCAGCCACTAAATTCATTTTTAGAAATGAAAAGTTGCTTAAACGCAGGAAGTAAAAACAAAAAATAAAAAGGGGAAGTAAAACCTACCGCAGAACATTTTGTCAGACGATTGACGCCTTAGTATCAGTACGCCGCTTAACAGCATATATCTACTAAGAATTGCATATAATGTTTAAAGCTACCACAGCATATATACCTTATACCAGGGGTCACGAAACATGTTTCGCGGTGAGCCGGATAAATGAGAGAAGGCAAAGCGCGGTCCGCATAACAATTTTGTTCAATAGGCGTAGGAGTGGCTGTGTGGTAAGTACCTTGCTTACCAACCACGTGGTTCCGAGTTCAGTACCACTGCGTGACACCTTGGGCAAGTGTCTTTTACTATAGCCTCGGGCCGATTAAAGTCTTGTGAGTGGATTTGGTAGACGGAAACTGAAAGAAGTCCGTCGTATATATGTATATATATATATATATATATATATATAATATATATATATATATATATATATATATATATATATATATATATATATAATATATATATATATATATATATATGTGTGTGTGTGTGTGTGTGTGTGTGTGTGTGTGTGTGTGTGGTGTGTGTGTGTGTGTGTGTGTCTATGTGTGTGTGTGTGTTTGTGTCTATTTTCGTCCCCCCAACATCGATTGACAACCGATGCTGGTGATGTGCTTACGTCCCCGTAACTTAGCGGTTCGGCAAAAGAGACAGATAGAATAAGTACTAGGCTTACAAAGAATAAGTCCTGGGGTCGATTTGCTCGACTAAAGGCGGTGCTCCATCATGGCCGCAGTCGAATAGCTGATACAAATAAAGGATAAAAGAATATCCGAATCTCAAAAACTAAGCAGCAAAAATAGCTAGTGAGATTTGTGAAGCTGGTGTTTAAATTTTAAGATATCATCAATATTTGCTTTGGAATTGCCGCATCCAACCTAGCGAGTTGCTTTGAAAATGTTTATCAGTCAACTTCCATCGATGTGCTAACTTGACATTCTCCTTACTGAAAATGAGCTGTTCCAAACACTGATGCCATACCAGAGGCAAAGAAACTGTCAAAGGTACTTTGACAAAAGATACAGTGCGGTGGTGTGCCGGATGAAATGACCTCTCGGACTGGATCCGGCACATGGGCCATAGTTTGGTGACCACCCCGTGCATTATACTGATAGTATATTATATATTATATATGGCTTCTATCAAATAAATGGTAAAGAGGGGAAGAGTGATAACACATTTCTTTTTGGAGTTGAGGCTTTCTTACTGGCGAGTTCGAATTCTGCCACGGTAGACTTTGCCTTTTATCCTCTCCGAGTCAATAGAATAGGTATCAATTAAATACTAGTGTCGATACAATCGACTTTCCCCTCCCTTCAGATTTCAGGCCTTTTGCCTATAATATTAAAAACATTTTAGTACAAATAATGGTTTCAAATTTTGTTTCAAGTGCAACCATCTTTGTGGGGAGGGGATGAGTCGGTCGCATTCACTCCAGTGTTCAACTGGTATTTATTTTATCGAACCCAATGTGATGAAAGGCTTCGTCGACCTTCCCGGAATTTGAACTCACCCCTAAATATTTTGCCTGGCTAGCCAACGATTCTTTTCTACTCTAAGCACAAGGCCCGAAATTTTAGGAGAGGTGACCAGTCGTTAAGATCGACCTTAGTACGCAACTGGCACTTGACTTATCGAACCCAAAATGATGAAAGGCAAAGTCGACTTCGGTGGAATTTGAACTCAGAACGTAAAGACAGGCGAAATACCTCTAAGCAATTCGCCCGAATTTTTAGCGTTTCTGCCAGCTCGCCGCCTTAAATATTATTTTGTACTCTAAGCACAAGGCCCGAAACTTTTGGGGAGGGGGCCAGTCGGTTAGTTCAACTCCAGTACGCAATTGGTACTAAATTTATCGACCCCGAAGGGATGGAAAACAAAGTCAACCTCGGCAGAATTTGAACATAAAGGCAGACGCAATACCCCTAAGCATTTCACCCGGAGTACTAACGTTCTACCAGCTCGCCACCTTCAATTTTGGTGCTAATAATAACCTTTCGTTGTGTGCTTAAATTGCTTTTACAAAATTGAATTTGTCTGAAGAGGTTCTACACCATCATCACTTTCATCATTCCTCGTATCATGCAATCGTTACTTAAATTTCATCACTATATCTTTCACTTTGATACTATCATCATCTTCATTACTGTTAACGTAGTCGCCATTATCATCAGCTTCATTAACGTCATCATCATCATCATCTTCACATGACCATCATCATTATCCTCAAACTTATCATCAATATCGTCATAAATCCTCACCATCATCATCATTATCATCATCACCTTCATCATCTTAGTCACCCCTTTCTGCATTAGCTGTTTTTCCTATGTATTTTCTTCCATCGCATACCTCCCTCATTCCCGATGATCAATCAGTACCTGTAATATATACTAATTATGGCCATAAATAGCACTCCGACAAATATGCTATAACATTTCCACTCCACCTGCTGCAAACAATAACCACGGCTACGTTACATTATATTTTGAGACCTTGACGTCTCAAAAAAGAAAATAAAAGACAAAAAGAGACATATTGGGCGATGCAATTATACAGTATGGATTCCCTAATGTATGACAAAGATGGGATTATCTTGATTTAAGTGTGTTTGTGATATCTTTGCTAGTTCATGGTTGACTGGAGTTGAACAAAAGCAACAACGCCAGACTATTCCCTGAACCTACAACAAAAATTAAAGTTATCTCCCTTTAGGCAGTTGCCATTTAGATAAGTTATTTCATCAGTAGCATAATGCACGGTATCTTTTGTTCTTGTTTTATTTTAATTCTTGGACTGCGACCTTACTGAGGCAGCGCCTCAAAGTGTTTTAGTCGAACAAATCGATTCAAGATTAATGTCGTTGTTATTATATTTGGTTATTATTCTATCGCTTCCATTTAACAAACCACTAATTACGGGGACGTAAACGAACCAACACCACTAGAATGTGACAGAGACGCAGAAACGCACACACACACACATATATATATATATATGAGTGTATGTATATGTGCATATATATATATAATATATATATATATATATATATGTATGTATGTATGTATGTATATATAATATTATTAACTAAGAGAATTCTCTGTTGGAGAATCTCAATTGATCAACATGGAGTTTTATTAATGTCTATTTGTCTCTGAAGATATTTTATTTTAAATATTCAAAAAGCAACCTTATTCTATTCTATAGATTTGTATTGAGTGTGAATTAAAACAACTGTAGGCCTTATTAAAATGTTAATAAATCAATTTATATCCATTAAATATCTCCATTTTCTTAATAATATTCGATATTAATAATATACTTATTTTTATATTGACGAGATATTTCTCAACAATACCAGTAAAACTTGGATGAAACTCTACCTATAACAGGTTTATATATCGTCGTAGTCACTGACGGGCTTCCACACAATTTAGGCCTACCAAATTCACTCAGAAGACACTGATCGGCCTAGGATTATAATAGAAAAAAACAAAAAACACTTGCCTTTGTATCCTCACCGAAACCTCGTAGATGCGAAGTGAACTTTATAAACTACACAACCATGTCTCTTCGAGTATGACATACAGTTGTATACTTAGGTTTTTTTAACTTACATACAATACTTTTGTGTTTATTTAAATGTATTCAACGACGAAATTCATTCTTTCTTCTGTTTTTGTTGCCAATAGTAGTAGAATGGCACTTTGAAATATATGTCCATGCAACTGAGAACTTCTGTGCAAATACGAAACAAATTATACTGGTAAACTTCATCCCATATATATATATATATTATATATATATATATATATATATATATATATACATATATATACATATATATATATATATATATACATATATATATATATATATATATATATATATATATATATATATATATATATATATATATATTCAATCGAACATATAACAGAATTTAGAGAGATAAGTATATGAAATTAGATTAGTATTTCTTTTTCTCGCCGTTTGTCACTTCACGCTGCGTTCAACACAAGATTAGAGGGTGTTACTGAATCAACCAGTTCTTGAAAATAAATCGGAAGGCAGTGAGCGAAATATCATGACGGATGGATGGCAAGTATCTGCAGAAGGGAACTAAATTGTTTTTCACCGTGATAAATGTTATTGAAGCAGTAAGTATCAGTGTTGGTGATAAATACAAACCGAATTGCAAATTCTATATTTTGCAATAGGAATGTCTTTACCTAATGCTATCTTGAAACTTACCATTCCATTCAGTTTGTAAACTTGTTCAATTCTTTTATCAAAGATAGATATTCTTGCATAATTTTGTTTCTTTTGCCATGTCTAACTTCGCCATATGTATAAACACCCAAATTTTCTCACTAATCATTATCTATACTGCCATTATTTCTCGTGAAACGTTAAAATATAACAGCTGGTTATCGCTTAGCTCTTTGGTGGAAAAAATTAGAAAGTGAAACTTGTTACTGAGTTCAATAAAAACAATAAAAAAGATAAGCTGGTTCTACACCGGCTTCATTAATGCTACACACCAATCTACGCTCTGCTTTCGTCATGTTTTTTCCCCCCAACTCGCTGTAGTTTTATTCCATTAAGCTCTAAACATTTGTATTTCAAACGAATATTTACCAATAAAATTTTTTTTCAGTCCATCCCTCTAATTTTCATGTGATCCTGTACTTTGCTACATTTTTAATGAATTTTGTTTGACGTTTGACTTTCTAATCTGTTCCAGAGGTAAGAGATAACTAGCTGTTATATTTTAACGTTTCACAAGAAATAATGACTCTACAGATAATGATGAGTGAAAAATGTTAGGTTTTTATACATGTGGAGAACTTAGACATGGTAAAAATTTATGCAAGAATATTTATCTTTGATAAAAGAATTGAGTAAATTCACAAACAGAATGGAATGGAAAGCTTCAAGATAGCATTAGGTAAAGTCATGTTTGTTTTCTAAAATTAGAAATTTGCATTTTGGTTTGTATTTATCAACATCGCTGATACTTACTGCATCAATAACTTTTACCAGAGTGAAAAAGAATTCGGTTTCCTTCTGCTGATACATTGCATCATTATTTCACGATATTTCGCTCACTGCATTCCGATTTATCTTCAGGAACTGGTTGGTTCAGTAACACCCTACAATCTTGTGTTGAACGCAGCGTGCAGTACCAGCAATCTTTTAATGTCAGTATGTTAGTCGATACCATCGAATTGTACTCTATTCTCTTGAGCCTGAAGTGATGAATTTCAAACTTTACCTCGGCGAAATTTGAACCCGGAACGTAAAGAGCCGGAAGAAAATTTGTAATGCATATCTTCCGCAACTCTAGCAACTCTACCAACTGACCTCCTTTATAATTTGGAATAATCCTTTCTATTGCAGGTACAAAGGCCGGGATTTGGTGGGGAGGAGGATAGTCGATCACATCGCCCCCTGTACTCAACTGGTACTTGATTTACAGACTCCGAAAGTATGAAAGGCAAATCGAGCTCAGCAGAATTTGAACTCAGAACGTTTGCCCACCGGGGGCCAAACATAGAAATGGACAGAACAACTGATGAGATCAGTAAAGCGATATGACTTTACTTATCATGTGACTTTAAAAATTTAAATACAATATATGACAAACCGAATGGAATTACCAATACAAAGACAATACAGATGAAGCGATGATCAGGCCACGCTCCGACCCCACAAGCCCCGATCTACCGCTGGTACCCTTTTTGTTCTTTTTTTCCGTCTATTCACACGGTTCCTTGCACGCACAACACTCGTGCAACACGCTTCCATCTCTTTTGAAACGTAGACTCCGACAGACATCTCTTCTCCAACTACAGCTTCCTTTTCAAAGGAAAAGAAAAAAATGATCGTAAATTGTGGCAAGAGATAAAGTTGCCTGACTGAATTCCTTTTATCCTAGTTTTCCATACTGCCTCTTTCGCTATTGCTACAACGTGAGAAAACAATTCTTACCTTCGTTCGTTAAAACTCCCGGTGGGTCAATTATTATAATTGACTCAGTGGAGAGCTATACTCTTCCTTCGCTGGACAATAGGTGTTCAGCATAAGCCCACATTTCAGTTATCTCCAGACATTGAACAATAGCGTGAAGGACGGTTTCCCTGTGTCTCTCCCCACTGCATCTTGGACAGGTCAGCGACTGACGCTTACCATGTCTTGCGAGCTTATCCCAAACGGGCAAGGCACCTCTGTAGCATTGCCAGGTTTAGGACTTTTGGAAGTTATCTAACGTCCTCAACCCGAATGTACGGTGAAACCGGCTGTCCAGTTGAATACACCTGAGACCTAGAGTCGCCCCCAGACCATCGTCGCATTCAGGCTCTACCGACCCACTATATAAAATCCGTGTGGAACCCCCACCGCTGGCATTTCCCGAGCGCTAGAATAGCAAGTGGGCTTTACGGCACTCTTTATGTCATGCACTCGACCTCGGTCTACGAGAACACCAGGCTTCCTGTTCGCAAAAACTTTTGAACTCGGGGAACATATGTTTGGTCTGCGGAGACCACACCCGTTCACTGTCCAGGAGAATCCAGAGGTGCCCCAACCTCAACGCATGTCTGCGCATCATTAACCAAGGCAACCCTAAACCTCCCTTTAAAGGCTTTTCACAGCAGACAGAGCGTTTCACAAGTGGTGACCTGTCCTTCCACAAAAAGACGTAAGAGCTGTCTCTCCAACCTGATCAACCACGAATCCAGACTGGGCACGACGGTCAGTGGTAGGTAATGACCAATGCAATAAACACATTGACCACCTCCGCCCTCCCTTTCAGGGATAGCCACCGCAAAGACCAGGTCTTGACTACTGCAGCCACCCTGCTCAATAACTCCGTCCAGTTCTTCTCTATTTGGAGGCCTGGTCCAAACCAAACTGCCAGCAACTTAACCGGTCCCTCCGTACAGCGCCTATCAATGCTGTCTGAAGTCATCGACTTGCTAATCCAGGTGCCAAGCTGCAACTCGACCGACTTTTCCCGGTTAATCTTTGCTCCTGGCACCTTCCCGTAAACCTCAATAGCCTTACTCACTTCACGTAGGCGTGCTACCGAGGTTACGCTAATAGTGATATCATCCACGTAAGCCGGAGCAAGCTCCTCTAGACCTTATTTTCTCGGGATGACACTCAACCTTCAAAGTAGGGTCTCGAGAGCCATCACATGCAAAATTGGTGAGAGCGGATATTCTTGACGAACCGTGCGTCTGATGCAGAACGGCTTCGAAAGGAAACCGTCCACCCGAACTATCGAGTGAAAGTAGTGGTACAACAGTAGATGCCCGAATAAGTCTGGCATGCATTTATACAGCTCGTACGGAAGAGCATCAGGTGCCGGCGACTTACCCGCTTTACAGTCGACCAAAGCCTCCATCACCTCCACAGGCGTGATTGGCCCTTCGCAAGACTCCGCATCCGACCTCGAGAGGCACGGCAATCCGGCAAGAAAGTCCTAGAGGGCTCTCCCACCACCAGGACCACCGTCCCTCCCGAACAGCTGGGCGAAGTACTCCCGAAAGGCCTCACACATTTTCTCGGGTTCATTTATCAAGATACCATTTTGATTCGTCAAAGATCGAATAGTGGAAATATTTCCTTGCCGAGCTTCCACCACTCGGGCCCATCCCACGGCCTTGATTCTTTCACTTACCATCGCACGTAACTTAGCTCTGGCAATACCTCTCAGGTGTTGGGCTTCAAGATGCTGGTTTAGCTCCAGTCTTTTCACCCTCGCTTATTCCGCATTACCAGTCCTCCAGGCTTCTTCTAGTTCCTTAACTAGACCATCTCCTATTCTACGTCCCTTCTTGGCTAAATTTATGCTAAAACTAATAGACTCATATTTGATGGCTCTTTTTAGGACGTACCACCATTTGTTATTAATGAAGGTACCTGTTAATGCCCTCTGTATTAACATATTGATCCGCTTTCTGTACTCGTTAATCGCCAAAAGGGACGTATTAAGTTTCCAGTAGCCAGATCCCTGACTATGCAACGTATCTACCATCTTGTGGTCACTGTAGCTGACTAGAAAAAACTGTAAACACTGCTATGGACTTATCTGTTTCTGTAATTAAAATCCTATCTAGATATCTTCTGGAAGACCCGTCACTATTTGACCACGTCCGCTGTGGAGTGTTCGGTTGTTCCAACCTATATGGATCTGCTAGCTGAAATTGACTTAGCAGAACCCGTAACCCCGGGTTACATTTTCTGTTCATGTTAGAGCCAACACAATCTGTGTGTGCTTCTCTTGTTGTGTTAAAGTCTCCTAACAATACTAGCGAATGCGATGTGGTTAGGAACTTGCCCGGGTCACGAAAATATTCACTTTGTAGGCCCATAATGTTGGGTGCATAAATAGCGACTAACCTGATTATCTTGCCACAATCGAATGTCAGGTCAAGTACGACCAACATGCCTTCTGGGTCAGAAACACAAACTTTTTCTAGGCTACACGGTTTCTTTTTAGTAGGACCAACACCACCACCTCCCACAACTCGGAGAAACATATTTCTCGTAGCCGCTCAGGAGGGGAAGCAGATCTCTTGGCCCCATCACCCGGGTTTCTGTTGCAACAATTACATCCAAATTTCTCGACCTGATGTTATTTAGGAAGCCCCCTTACTTCCAAATTGACATCAGGAAACGAACATTTATACAACAAATGTGAATAGACGTGACTTACCTTTTAGATCGGGGCGTCCTGTGGAGAGGGACTTAGATTGGTGAAAATCGAATCTCAATGTTGAGACTAATTTTCTATATGTGTTAAGATAATATACATTTTTTTGTGTCCAATTCGTAAAAGTCATAGTTTTTATATTTATCTGACAGTTCAATTAATCTAGTTGCTGATTTTTGCTTTTTATCTTCCGCAGTAAGTCTTCGTTTTTGCTGTGTAGTGCAGCTATCCCTCTGCTCGTCACCCCTCCCCATCCTCGGTCTGTCTCTCTTGGTTTTTTTTTTTTTTTGGGGGGGGGGGGCTCGGCTCGCTCTGCTTTTGCTGGTTCGTGCTTTCTATTTTCCTTTTCTTATTTATTTTCCTTCCGTTTCTCTGTCTCTCCTCACCATCTGAGTCTTCTACACCTTTACAATATTATTTAATGTGACACAGTTAGGCACACCGGAGTTATTAGGACTTACGCCCCTCAACAAAAATATTTAGAACTTCCTTCTGTACTTCCACGATTTCTGGGAGCTGTTCTAAACTTTTTTGGTCAGCCTGCAGTATGAGGTTAAGCGTTTGACCAGTCCAATAGGTATTCTCTATGACGGTAACCTGCAGGAGGTTAATATTATCTTCCCTGTTTGCCAGGACTGCCGCCATCAAGCGCATAGGGTTTACTCCAGGTGAAACACTTAATATTCTCACCTTTGATGTTCTCATTCCCATGTAAATTGGGATTAACATTGTGTCTTCCGACTCTAAAGATTTTACAGGGTGTTTTTGTGCCGTTTCTGGATTCTTGAACCTCACCACGATGGTTCCAAACTTCTTCCCTCTGGTTAGATATTTAATGTCCTGTCATATGGGTTTTAGACATTTTTCAAATTTGTGCTCACATATCTTATCAATTTTACGAATTTTTAAGCAGAAAGTCTTAAAAATAATTTTTTTTTCCTTCGTTAATTCTTCTGGTATTTCCACTTTTACTATTCCATCTCGTTCTGTTATCACATCTTTGTATTTTAGTAATTCATTTTTGTCAGTTGTCCGCTGTTGCGTTCCACTACCAGCTGCTGACGCAAAACTTTTCCTTTCTTCATTTTGGATGGTCCTTTCTTCTATATTTCTTTTGGTGTTCGTAACTTTTGGTAATGCTGGGAATTTGATTTCCGACACATCAGAAACATTATCAAAAATTAAACTCTCTATTTTCTTTGCTTCTCGCTCAGTCGATGATTCATCACCCGACGAAGACACACTTTTCGGCATCATGCCGGTAATTAATGTTTTCCCCCACAGGGGAAAACCACAGATAGCGTTCGAAAGAAAACTATACTACAATTGTTTACACAATAAGTCCAACAATAAGCGCAACAAGAGGTGTAACAATTAACAGAAACTTACAAACACACTCCAATCATAAATTTTCAATAACAGATGTACGAAATACCTATTTCTTTACTACCCACTAGGGGCTAAACACAGAGAGGACAAACAAGGACAGACAAACCGATTAAGTCGATTATATCGACCCCAGTGCGTAACTAGTACTTATTTAATCGACCCCGAAAGGATGAAAGGCAAAGTCGACCTCGACGAAATTTGAAGTCAGAACGTAGCGGCAGACGAAATACCGCTAAGCATCTCGTCCATTGTGCTAAAGTTTCTGCCAGCTCGCCGCCTCGACGTACGAAATACCGCTAAGCATTTTGCCCGGCGTGCTAACGTTTCTGCCAGCTCGCTACCTTTTTTATCATTTGCAATAAAAACGCATTGTAAGTTTTGTACATGACCAGCAATTTTGAAGGGAGGGGCAAGTCAAATCACCAACCTCTGTACTTGACTGATACTTGAAGGGATGAAAGGTAATAGTGATCTCAGCTCAGAACGTAATGAACCGGAAGAAATGCCGCTAAGTATTGTTATCGGAGTTGACCAGCGTATCATCTTATATTTTGGAATACTGAAATTTCAGATTTTGACATGAGGTCAGCAGTGTTCACAGGGAGGTGGTTGGGCGATTACTTAATTACTTTAACGATCCCGAAAGTTTGAAAGCCCAAGTTATCCTCGGGTGACTATGAACACGGGAGTTAAATACTTATTTTGGAATAATGATCCGAAATTTGGGGGAGGGGTCTAGTTGATTGCATGGATCCCAGTGCCCAAATAGTTATTATTTTATCGGTTTTTGAAAATTGAAAGGCTAAGTCGACCTCGGTGGAACTGGGACACAGAACCTAAAGACGGATGAAATGTATTTATGATTCTGTTTGCTCACCCTCTTATCTTCAATTAATAAACCAGCTGAAAATTCCAGGGAGGGGATAAGTTGATTAAGCCGACCTCAGTACGTAATAGGTTCTTATTTCATCGACCCCGAAAAGATGAAAGGCAAAATCGACCTCAGCGAATTTTGAACACAGAAGCGTAAGGACGGACAAAATGCCGCTAATTATTTTGTCCGGCATGCTAACGATTCAGCCAGCTCTTCGCCTTAGATCTTCAATTAATTATGAAATGCATAAATATTAGCTGGTTTCCGGATACGTTCCAGAATCTGACGATATGTATTTTTGTTTCACTCTGTCAGAATAACATCCTGAATTTTAGCAATCTGAAAATATATCAAAGTTGTTTATTTATTTTAAAGGAACTGGATCACAAAACATAAACCTTTGAAAGCAAATGTTTATAAGATCTCGATGTTTACTTCATTGAGAAATATTTAATCTATCGTTTCTGAGCGAACATTTCAACGTGAATTAACATCATCGGGTTCACATTCTCATACATCTAATCTTAAGTATTACAGTCAAAAATACGAAGTCCCTTTGTGATTATTTTCTGAAGACAGTTTTATTTGTTTTAATACCCAAGTATGTTTAAACATTATAGTTTGCTAGATTTGAAGTTGTCGTTTCGTACAACACCCAATGCGAAAAAAAAAAACAAAACCAAAAAAAATACGATCTTTTTTTATTTTCGAGAGAAAGTACAATATTTATTTAGTATTACATTGGATATTTCTTATACTTGAGTAGATTCGATGGATAAATCCAAAAGACGTTTCCAAAAGAAAATCATAATTGCATGGGATTCTACAGAAGAGAAAAATATGTAGTGCAGTGAGAAATGAGTGATGTGTATCGTGTAACTTTATATTCAAGAGGAGAATATTTTAATACAGATAAGTAAATACAGAGTTAGTCACTGGATTTGTTTGCTAGGATATGAATTGCTTCAATAGTTTCCAGTGCTATAGTATCCGAAACATTTGTTGATCATCCATTACACTTGAAATTGTAATGTTCAAATAAAAAACATTCCGTTTTTCATTATACATTTGTCATGTGTCATATCAATTATCATATTATTATAAGTTGAACTTGGAAGAATCGTTAGTTCGACGGACAAAAATGCTCTTCCGACTTTCAATTTTCGGAGTTCAAATTCCGCCGAATTCGATTTTGCCTTTCAGCCATTCGAGGTCGATAAATAAGTACCAAATAAGCAGAGGGGTGGGGGTCGATGTAATCGACTAGCCCACTCACCCAAAATTTCAGGTCTTGTGCCTAGAGTTAAAAGACTTATTGTGAGAACGGGAAAGGTTGAGGGATTATTATAATCATTAGGTGTTCGGGAAAAAATGTTCTTTTACTGGGACTTTACTTTCTATGTTCAAATCCCACCTAAGTCAACTTCGCTTTCCATCTCACTGGGGTTGATAAAACATAGCAACAGCTTAGAACTAAGTCGATAGAATTAACTGTCTCTCTCCTCCAAAAGCTAATGTTTGATTCTCTCTCTCTCTCTCTCTCTCTCTTTACTCTCTCTCTCTATTCACTCCCTATCTCTCTCCCTGCTCTTAAAAGCTAATGTTTGACTCTTTCTCTTTCTCTCACTATATGCATATATGTATGTGTATTGCGCCCTCTCTTTGAGGGAATTGTAGAACTTCTGTTGTGACATACTGTGTACATCGGGCATTTTCATCGCTGACGGAGCCTATCCCTCTCAAAGTTTAACCAAAGCTGACTGCTTTCAAGGAAACGAAACGGAAGGGTGGAAAGAAAGAATATATATATATGTGTATGTATGTGTGTGAAATTTTGTTTGTGTGAGTGTGTGTGTGTATGTGTGTGTGCGTGTGTGTGTGTGACAAATCAACGCTACGTAGGAACCTACAAGTACATTACTTCAACAATTCTATATTGATTTTTCTTTAACTCTTCGACTTGCAAATTCAAGAATTCGAATACATCCATACATACATACACACATTCATATATGTATATATACATACACACATTCATATATGTATATATACATACACACATTCATATATATATAAATATATACATATATATATATATATATATATATATATATATATATATATATATATATATATTGGTATCCCTCTATTGAGAATAATATTTTGGCTTTCAATTACCCAAAAATGTAATAAATTTGTTTATTTAATCAATTTAAAGGAAGAATGGATTACAAATGATAATCCTTTGAAAGCAACTGGTAGTAACGTAGAGATATTTTCCACACTGAAGAATTTCTCTCGGTTATTCTTCTTTTACAAACATTTCTACGTGAATAAGATTCATATTTTCTCGTTCGCAATCTCATAGAATTAATCTGAAGGATTACTGTTAAAATATGAAGTTGCTTGATTTATTTTCAAAATACTGTTTTATTATGGTTTAAATATTCATATATATTTATTTAGACTTCGGTAAAAATCTACAGTCCATAAAACTGGTTCGATCCTTACCAGAACCTCCGAACTCATTCCCGACTAGTTTTGTAGGCGGAATCTCATCTAGGGAAAATTACACTGGCCAACAAATTCTAACTTTTTTTTTTTGCTGACCTATGTCTGAGACCTGTTTTGGTGTAATTTAGGGGTTACACCAATATATTTTTTTCTATCACGTCTAGTTTTTTTTCTATTGGCTGGCCCATACTGGTCCCCACCTGTAGCTCCATATTTTAAATGTTTCAATTCCCTTAACTCTTTTTGTTATATATGTGGTTGTTTTACAGTACCAAGTCATAGAATGAACCTTAGTGACATTGTAATAAGAGCCTACTTGGCTTACTTAAAGATTAAAGTTGGTGATAAGGATAAATCGTGGGCCCGCACAATGTATATAAAGCCTATGATATTTTGTTATTGTCATTTTCGCTGTTATTTCTTGTTGCTACTGTTAATGTCTTTTGTGAAAATCCGTAATAAGTTTCATTGGAAACAAATCCTTATTCCACCACAGATCAAAATTCTTTTATAAAATTTGCGGCTGAAATGCATCGAAGCTTCCTTGCCTGTTTAGGTCTGAATATCTTCACTGACACCGTCGATGAGTAGGAAGCCATCAGCATCAGTGCACATCCTAATTGGAATCCACATCCAGAACAGCAATATGTTCACCGGATCACGGTCCTTTCCTAAATAATACAGCCATTTCCATAGCGGCATAGGGCGATGACAGAGGCTACAATTCATAGTCAGCCACGAAAATTGCCATTGGCTACTTTTCGGTGTGCTAGTGCACGTTAATATCTATCTCATTTTGAATTAAATGGCCTCATAATGTTGAGTAGGGCTCTCATTTTCCAGATGCATCAGGGGCATGAATATTTAATCATCCAATCGTCAATCCTACCATTGTTGCTATCAAGGGAGAGAGGGAGAGAATGGGGGAGAGAGGGAGAGAATGGGGGAGAGAGAAAGTGATTCAGGTGGAAAGAGAGTGTGTGTGAGAGAGAGAGAGAGAGAGAGAGAGAGAGAGAGAAGAATGTGGATCAAGTTGTACTTACTCGCCCGGAGTAATTTTATTTGTTTCGGCCTCTTAACCAAAGCCATAAAATATCAGAAATTTGTTTCAATAAGACAATTACTCGCACCAACTGCTTTTAATAGTCTCTGGTTACCATTTAATGCAACAGTCTATAATTTTGAGATCTGAAGAGAAATAATATGAATTGGCCTCAACATGACATTAATTTTCTTTATTTAGGTCCTTTTTTTATCTGAATGCTGTCCCTCCAAAAACCTTGAAGTTGAGGAACCGAGCAGAAGCAGTCAGATTTCCACGCTACATATTGATGCTCATATTCCATAAACTAGCTATGCCTTTTATTCACCCTTTTATTCCCCTCCCCAACCTTTCCGCCTGTCTCACTATCGTCAGATTGCCCCTTACATCGAAATTTCATACGCTCTTTATCGTCGCAAGGCAACAAACTGACAACGTTGCCTGACGATTTTGGTTGACTTTAATCAACGGTGCATCTTTCTAAACTTTGATGCCTCTTATCCACATCTACCGGTATTGGCAATGAGAACAACTAATTTACATGTTGACAACCATCTGTTGAGCGAGAGCTTTTTACCATTTAGTAGATTTTGGGCCTTCCATCTTATAGATTGTACCTCTCACTCCTACTTCCTGGTAGCTGAGCTCTGTATATTTTCTGAGTAACTCGTACTTGCACGACTTACATAAAATATTTTACCAAAACCCAGCTCAGTAATGGTTCGCTGTTTTATCTCATGGCCCTGTCCACAAATCTAACATTCTGTTGCCATAGTTATGACGATGAAATTTAAGGGTCAGTGTGATTCATATGAGCACCAACTATCTCATGGTTCTTCTATTTTTATATCAAGGGCTAGAGTCTCAACATCATCTGTAGCAGATTTATTTTTGGTCTCAAACATTTCAAATACTGCCTTTGGAAGTTTGATCGTTTTCTATGTAGGAGAGGCGACTTGGTGTAATATTTGGCCTCACCTCCACAAACTCCTCGAACAAAGAGATACGATTACTTATTTCGTAGCATGCCCATAGCCCCACATTGTAACAGATCAGTCTTCTATCATCGTAGTGCAACTGCTGAGGCTGTTGCTGCTGAGACCGCTGCGGGTATTGAGGATGAGGAGGTTGAGGATGGTGTCGATAATGTCGATGATGATGATGATGATGATGCTGATGTTTGCGATGATATTGATGATGATGATGATGATGATGATGATGATGATGGCGATGATGATGGTGATGATGATGATGATGATGATGTTGATGATGGTGATGATGGTGATGATGATGGCGATGATGATGGTGATGATAGCGATGATGATGATGATGGCAGTGGCGGTGACGATGACGACGATTATGATGAAGGTGATGATGACGATGATGATGATGATGATAACTGCGAGGAATCAATGGCGGTGTTGGTGAGAGCGGTTGTAGTAATAGGTTTTGTAACGGTGTACTAGTGGTGGTGAGTCTGCGGTGTTGGAAGGCAGCAGTGATGGCGGCTGTGGTAGTAGTAATGATGCTGGTGGTGGTGGTAGTGGTAGTGGTGGTGGTGCTGGTGGTGGTGCTGGTTGATAATGAGAATCTTGCAGACAACAACTAAGACAACGCTGATGATCATCATAACCATCCTCATCATGGTCGTCATCATTATCATCACCGTAGCCATCATCATCATCATAAACATCGGCATTGTTCCCACGTTTTCTTTCCACTGGTATTGTTCACTTCATTGATGCTGCTGATGCTGTTGATGATGATGCTGAGGCTGCTGCTGCTGCTGATGATGATGATGCTCTTAGACATTTGTATCTCAAGAAGAATCCTGGTGTCATTGTATTGTGCGTCTGTGATGGCATTTCTGTCTGTTGAAGATGGTGATTGTGTTGCTAATAACGGTGGTTGTATAACGAACTGGTTATGTTGAAATTGGTGGTAGTAGTAGTAGCAGTAGTAGTAACAGTAGTAGCCATTATTGTGCAGTTACTCGTGCTCACCTCGCCACCACCACCACCACCACCAACAACAACTGACGCCTCTCCGTGCCTTCAGCTACCACACGATGGGCGCCATATTGTTTATTATTTTAATTTTCCAATCACAGTTTACCGAAGGAAAGCATTGCAGACGTTTCATCGCTGTCCATGTTACGGCGATAACGGCGGTGATGCTGATGACAGTGATGATGGCGGTTATAGGAGTGATGTGTGTGTGTGTGTGTATATTTGTGTATGTGAGTGTGTGTGTATATTTGAGTATGCGAGTGTGTGTTGAGTGTCGTTGTGTTTTCTGTGTGTGTATGTATGTGAGTGTATGTTTGCAGAGAAGTGAAGCTGATGGCGATTGTTGTCGTGGTTCTGCCCCCATCAGCACACCACTGCCATCACACTCACTAACACCACCCCTTCTTCAGCTGTTTCCACGACATTTTGGCACCATATTGTTCATGTTCTTTAAAATTTCAAAAAGATTATCGAAGCAATTAAAAAGAAACAAATGGTATCCCTTAAGAAAGGATAATTAAATCTGACCAACACTCTCAATTGCTGATGGGTTCATCAACAAAGCACACAACAATAACTGTTTTAAAGTTTGGGAACGAGGCATTGGATTTTAGAAAAAGAAGTTAAGTCGATAACATCGACCCCTGGTACATGACTGGTATTTTATTTCATCGATCCCAAAGAGATGAAAAGCCAGTTTGATCTTGAGAGAATTTACACTCAGGACATAATAGGAAGAAATGCCTGAAGCCACATTGTCCGACGTGCTAACCATTCTACCAGTTCACTGCCCTAATAACAGTAGTAGTAGTGTAGTAGTAGTAGTAGTAGTAGTAGTAGTAGTAGTAGTAATTCGGTGGTTCCCCAGAAGAAGTCACAGAAAATGAGAATTGCAAAACCCCATGGGATGCGATGATCCAGTACGATCACCTGGCCAGTCCTCGGAAACCGAGCATTATTGTGATGAATAAAAAAGAAAGAATCATGTATGATTATCAACATAGCATGCCCCGGTGACAACAGGATCAATGTGAAAGTAGAAGGGGAAAAATAAACAAGTATAACTTTAATAATTGCAATTTCGGTTGACAATCTTACTAGAGAGGGTGTTTTGATGAAAATACCGGTTGGTGGCTAGCCTTGAAACGCAAACTTCATTGTTGAGTGAAAATGTCTAATACAAATGAATCGAATAATGTTGTTATTGGGGCTGGAATCAAAGGCGAAAACCTTTCGTCCAGCAGGTGGCCTGTGGTTGAGAAGAGCAGGCCCGGTCGTCATCGAGAGACTGCTTGCACACAAAACCAGAGGCAGAGAAAAAGGTAAGATAAGGAGGCATACCGAACAGTAATTGAATGTTGGATAAGGAGTGAACCCACTGGAAGTGGATTCCAAATAGGGTGCCCAGAAGAACTGATAAAAAGGTTTGCCGCCTTCATACGCCCCGGATAGTCAGGAAAATATTAAATAGCTGAAAAGAATGGATAACATGGTACCGTAGGCTGCAGGTAGCTGAAAAAAGTATGTAATAAAGAAGAAGAAGAAGAAGAAGAAGAAGAAGAAGAAGAAGAATTTGGCACAGGACCATCAGTTTCATGGGAGGGGATATGCTGATTCCATCGACCCCCAGTACTGAATTGGTACTTATTTTGTCAACCCCAAAACGATGAACGACAAAGTCGATCTCGACGGAATTTGAACCAAGAATGTATAAACGCACGAGATACTACTAAGCATTTTGTCAGCGTACCAGCCATTCTGCCAAATCACACCCTTCATAGGTTTTCAAATATTGACACAGGACATCAATTTCAGAGGAGCAGGTAACTCATTTAGATTGATCCTAGTGCTTAGTTGGTACTTATTTTTATCGATACCGACGGGATTATCATTATTATTATTGAGTGAGAGAGCAGTGCATGCCATCAAAGTGACACTGGAATAAAATATACGAAGCCCAGTATACCCATCATGACTACCCGTCTGATAAGGATACACCAGGAACATGCATCACAACCATGTGTGCGCATCATGGCGATCTCTTATCAAGGTAAACAGCACATGAACTTGCAGGTGGGGCCCAGTTAGAACTTTCTTCTCGTCGAGTAGCTCATCCCGCTCAAAAGGTCCGTGAATAAGGGTTGTTTAAGGATGTTGATCGAAACACCTATCTTTCTAGAGGATAATTATTCAAACCCCAAAGAATCCCTCTCAACACATGGCTATGATGCTCCCCCACTACTTCTACTCGTGATCAGAGATAAACATATCGTCAGCGACTAAGGGACATGCTCGACTAGTCAAGGTCAAACAACTGACAAGCAAATCTGTTGTATTGAGCAGAATAGACCATCTTTTATACCGATACAAAACAATGTACATGATAACACTTCCAATCAGTTAAGATCAGAAGCCACGAGAGCCATTGCCTGGTACTGCATTAGGGCATTGGTACTGCATCAAGGCATTTGTACAGCATCAGGGCATGAATTATTATTATTATTATTATTATTATTATCTTTATCATCGAGTCAGAGAGCAGTTCATCTCATCAAAGAGACATTGGGGTAAAATATACGAAGCCCAGTATACCCACCGTGACTACCCGTTTGATAAGGGTACACCAGGCACATACATTACGACCATTTGTGCGCGGCATGGTGATCTCATGTCAAGATAAACAGACTATGACCTTAGCTAGATTTGCCAATGCCTGGTATTCCATAAGGGCATGTAACTGCATCAGGGCATTTATTACTATTATTATTATTATTATTATTATTATTATTGTTGTTGTTGTTGTTGTTGTTGTTGTTGTTGTTGTTGTTGTTGTTGTTGTTGTTGTTGTTGTTGTTGTTGTTGTTGTTGTTGTTGTTGTTGTAGTAGTAGTAAGTAGTAGTAGTAGTAGTAGTAGTAGTAGTAGTAGTAGTAGTAGTAGTAGTAGTATTGAATGCGACAAGATGGCAGAGCCATTAGCATGCAGCACAAAATGTCTTTACGTTTTTGATTCCAGTTCTGTCGAACTCAACTTTAACTGTCATACTTTCAGAATCGATGAAAAAAAGTACAAATTGAACCCTGGGATCGATGTAATCGGCCAGCACCCTCCTCCAAAAGTTCAGTCCTTTTAGCTATTGAAGAAAGTATTACTATGTTTTACTGCAGTCACGTTAAAGGTGACACAGTTTTCCATCTGCATCTGCATACAACTTCTGTGTTGAATGAGGCAGCTGTAAGGCGGCGAGCTGGCAGAAACGTTACCAGGCCGGGCGAAATGCTTTGCGGTATTTCGTCTGTCTTTGCGTTCTGAGTTCAAATTCTGTTGATGTCGACTTTACCTTTCATCCTTTCGGGGTCGATTAAATAAGTACCAGTTACGCACTGAGGTCGATATAATCGACTTAATCCGTTTGTCTGTCCTTGTTTGTCCCCTCTGTGTGTGGCCCCTTGTGGGCAGTAAATAAACAAGTAACGGTAGTACGCCGGGCGAAATGCTTTGCGGTATTTCGTCTGCCTTTACATTCTGAGTTCAAATTTTGCTGAGGTCGACTTTGCCTTTCATCCTTTCGGGGTCGATAAATTAAGTACCAGTTGCATACTAAGGTCGATCTAATCGACTGGTCCCCTCCCCTAAAATTTTGGTCCTTGTGCTTAGATTAGAGAAGAATGAGGCAGCTGTTTTCTAGCTTGTACTTCCAGACCCATCGCTTTTTCTGCCGCATAAATAATCAGGAGTGGTTCAGGGACTGTCTTCCAGTTTTTGTGGTTATGAAAATTACGTCTCCATTAAACTCGAATTCTTTTTGTGTTTAGAACCTCTACATAATGATCCATGTAAGTGGCAGCTTATAAAAAATTAATGTCGTGACTAATTTGCTTAACCTTAACCCTCGGATTTCGCTGTTTCGAGTCCCGAGACACAAGTTGACAAGTTGATTACTTGGCCTGTTGCTCGTCCTCTATCTGTTATACCTCGTTGTCATTTCTGACGACCATACACACAGAGGCGTGTAATACCTGTTTTGTTTTTGTTTTTTGGTTTTTTAATTGAAGTAATATTCACCTTTAGTGTCGACCACCGTGACCTGTAATCGTTGCCTCGATCATACAAGAGAAGCTCAAACCCTGCTGAGAAAGATAGTTGTGATTCGACTTATTCTTGTTCAGTAATAGAAAAATCCGGAAGGAGGACAATATTCCTTGTCATTGAAATATTCTCTCATACAGTTCTCTGTTTTATTCGTTCGCTCACATTCTACTGCTCTATCTTACTATCAACGCTTAAAATATAATCATTGTGTCTTCACACATTAGCGTTTGTTTATCTGTGTATAAGTGTGTATGTATATGTGCATGTGTATAAGAGTGTGTTTTTGTGTAATGCGTATGTGTGTGGTGTGTGTGTGTGTGTATACTCTTAGTGTTGTCAATAGATTGTTGTTTTTTTTTGTTCCACTATGTCAATATTTTCTTCTTACTGAATGTCAGATGACAAAATATTTTTGTTTCTTTTTTCCAATTTCATTTTGCTTTCTTTTTTTTCACAAGTTTTTGTCTGTTGAAAGTGCTTCTTGCTGTTGTTATTGTCATTGTTCTTTGTTCGTATGCTTCTTGTTGTTGTTGCATTCCGTTTATGACAATATTTTTACGTATCAGCGAGAAGAAATCTCAAGTCCTCCAACTAAGCGGCTTCCTTCAAAAATAAAGACTAGTTTTGAGAAAATTCTTCGTGCCTATTTTTTTTTTCTTTTTACTCTTGGCACAAGGACCAAAATTCTGGGGGAGGGAGCAAGTCGATTAGATCGACCCCAGCACGCCACTGGTTCTTAATTTATCGATCCTGAAAGGATTAAAGGCAAAGTCGATCTCGGCGGAATTTGAGCTCAAAGAATTAAGACAGACGAAAGTTTCTATTTCTGCCCACAAGGGGTTAAACATAGAAGGGACAGACAAGGACAGACAAAGGGATTAAGTGGATTACATCGACCCCAGTGCGTAACTGGTACTTAATTTATCGACCCCGAAATGATGAAAAGCACAGTCGACCTCGGCGTAATTTGAACTCAAAACGTAAAGACAGACAAAATACCGCCAAGAATTTCGCTCGGCGTGCTAACGTTTCTGCTAGCTCGCCGCCTTAGGAATTCTTTTCGAATCTAGGCTCAAGGGCCGAAATTTTGGGGGAGAGCATCAATCGATTAGATCGACCCCAGTACGCAACTGGTACTTAATTTATAGACCCCGAAAGGATGAAAAGCAAACTCGACCTCGACGGAATTTCAACTCAGAACGTAGCGACAGATGAAATACCTATTTCTTTACTACCCACAAGGGGCTAAACACAGAGGGGACAAACAAGGACAGACAAACGGATTAAGTCGATTATATTGACCCCACTACGCAACTGGTACTTAATTTACAGATCCCGAAAGAATGAAAAGTAAACTCGACCTCGGCTGAATTTGAACTCAGAACGTAGCGGCAGACGAAATAGCGCTAAATATTTCGCCCGCCCGGTGTGCTAACGTTTCTGCCAGCTCTCTGCCTTCCTCGTTTCTATTTTTAATTCTAAAACATTTCGAATTGGAAAAGAAACACCCATCGCTCCTCCAATAATCATTATAAATTGTTTCTAACATAAGCATTAACCCTAAAATTTGTGAAGACGTGGCGATTAATCGATTAAATAAAACCTAGTTCTTGTATGGCCCATTATTTTATCAACCACGGGCAGACAAAAGCCACAGCTTATTTCGGCTAACACAGAACGTAAAGAGCCAGAACGAATTATTCAAGACAGCGTTCCGACTTTTCACCAATTCTGCTATCGTCCTACAAGAACCTCAAATTAATAATTAGTAACTGTAATGACTTGAGTTGGTAGAATCGATAGAACGGTTAGCGAGGTTTTGAATTTTACGTCAAGAGTTCAAATCCCACCAAGATCAACTTCGTTTTTATAACTTTTAGGGGTTCGATAAAATAACTACCTGTTGATTACCGGAGCCAATGTAATCGACTTGCACTCCGCTGCCGAAATTGCTGACCAAAACTGAAACGCTTTTGAAATTAAATGGATTGAAACTGTTAAAGTGATGGGACGCCACGATGAATGATATTTATCTATTATCATTAATCTGTTTCAGTCGTTAGACTGTGGCCATGCTGTGACACTGATTTAAATAACTTTTAGTCGAACGAATCGATCCCAGTACTTATTTAAGTTAAGCCAGTTACTTATTCTGCCGGTATCTTTTACCGAACTACTAGATAACGGGGGCGAAAACACACCAACAGCGGATATCATCCGGTAGTGGATGGCAAACAGAGACACAGAGCGACAGTATATATACAACGAGCTTCTTTCAATTACCGTTTTTCAAATACAAGCTTGTGCGTCCCGAGGTTATAGAAGAAGACATTTGCCAAAGATGCATGCAGTGGGACTGAACCCGGAACCGTCTGGCTGAGAAACAAGCTTCTTAAGGCGCAACCACGCCTGCGCACTTCGATATTTGTGCTTATTTTATCGATGTTGGAATGAGAAAAGGTAAAAGTGATCGCGCTGGGATTTGAACGCAAAACGTAAAGAATCATAAATATATGCCGCGATGCAGCTTTTCCGATGCTCAAAAGCAATGCTTCTCAGACTATTTTGATTTTTCCCTTTTTCTTTTACCAACACTTTTTGAATTTTAATATTTTAAAGTGATCGATCTCAGTTCAAAGTCCGCCGAAATCAACTTTGCCTTTCCTTCACTGGGGTCTATGTATCGACTTAATCTCTTTGTTTGTTCTTGTTTGACCCCTCTACAGGGGTTGGACAAAAAAATAGAAACACCGAGCATCATAGCATCATAATTTTGAAATATCTATAAAACCGTCATAAGCTTGTCTATTCTTATTTTTTTGGTTTAATATTATTGTTGCTTAATATGGTTTGCTAAAATTGCTCTTTCTTTGCAGATATCATCTGAAGAAGGTAATCTATCGGTCTTTCAAAGAGTACAAATTGCAGGCGCTAGCGTAACGAAACAGACGAAGTGTTTGGCGTATCAATATGTACTGTCTCGAAAGTAATGACAGCCTTTGAGAAAGAAGGAAAAACCTCCTCGTCGAAACAAAATCCTAGAAGAAAACCAGAACTTTCAGATGGAGACCGTCTGACTCTTATCCGAATTGTTAGAAAGGATCACAAAAGTACAGCTCCCCAAATTACTGCAGGGCTTAATGACCACCTAAAACTGTTCTCCGGGAGCTGAACAAAACCGGATTTCACGAGAGAGCTTCTTTCAGAAAACCACTACTTTCAAATACAAATATTACAATGCGTTTAGAGTGGAGTAAAAAGCTACAGAATTGGTCCCTAGAGCAGTGGAAGAATGTTATATTCTCGGAGAGTCATCCTTTATCTTATTTCCGACCACCGGCCGAGCATACATGTGGAGACAGTTAAAAGAAACATTTGGCCCAGACTACTTTCTTCCAACTGTTAAACATGAAGGAGCATCTGTGATGATCGGTGGGGAGTGCTATATCTTGGAAATCTGCCAGCCCAATGGTTTTCTTTCATGGAAGAATTAATAGTCAAGTCTATTTAAGCATTTTATCTGATCAAATTCATCCTGTGGTTGCGGAACTGTTTCCAGAGGGAAACGTAATCTTTCAGGATGATAATGCACCAATTCACACAGCTTAAGTTGCTACTGAATGGGGAACGAGGAACATTCTAGTGAAGTTGAACATCGTTTCTGGTCAATACAGTCCCCATATCTCAATATTATTTACATTTATGGTACATTTTAGAAAGACAAGGAGTCGATATCCTCGACCATCATCGCTACAAGAACTGGTCACGAATTCCTTTGGAAACAATTCAACGTTGTACGAGTCCATACCTCGTAGAATTCAACCTGCAATTACTGACAAAGGCGGTCATACTCCATATTAAAATAAATTTGTTTGAGATTTTAGGTGTTCCATTATTTGTCCAACCTCAGTATGTTTAGTCCCTTGTGGGGAATAAAGAAATAAATATTCTAAAGTGATTTCACCCTTTCGGATTGATAAAATATGTACCATTTGATGGCTAGGGTCGATGTAATCGACCAGCCCCGTCCTTCGAACTCGCTGGATGTATATCAAAATTTGAAACCGATATTTTAAGCTGGTTCAAGGTAACGAGCTGGCAAACTTGTTACGGCCGCATTTCATCCGTCTTTACGGTCTGATTTCAAATTCCACCGAGGCCAGCTTTGTCTTTCATCCTTTCGGGATCGATAAATTAAGTACCAGTTGATCACTGGGGATCGATGTAATCCATTTATCCCCCACTTGCTGGTCTTGTGCCAAAATTTTAAATCAATTTTCTTTGATAATTCACACAAAGAATGCAAACGTTTTAAAAATTAAATGCGATCTATCATGCCACTACCGGCTCTGTTGTCTCCTGTAACCGTATAAAATTTTACCCAGAAAACCCCCTCTCATTCCAGAGGACGGTACCGCTTATTTTCTTAGGTACTGTTCTAATGATTTTATCGACTCATCGAAAGTTTATTATCTGTATGAAAACTCCAACCTAATGCTTGTTTCAAATTTTGGCACAAGAGCAGCAATTTCGTGCGAGTGATTCAGTCGATTACATCGACTCCAGTCTGCAATTGGCACTTATTTTATCGATCCCAATGTTCAACTTGGAAGAGTTTGAACTCAGAACACAAAGACAGACAAATTGCTGTTAAGTATACTGCCCGACGCACTACCGATTCTGCCAGCTCAGCGTCTTGTTACAGTCTAACGAATCGACAGAATTTACTAAATGCCCATAAGTCATCTATACTAACCATAGAAGCTTGATTATATACTGGATCGTTGACATTTATACTTCCTATAATTTAGATTAACATACCCGCAAGTGTATTATTTTTTAAAGTAACACGCTATCTTGTATCAGAATACATAAAAATTTGTGTTTTATTATAGAAAGATGTACAATATCTTATATATTCGGTGACGTAAAAGCATTATAAAATTACTTTTATTTTTCTGTCTGCTTGTCAATTGTTTGATAAAACTTTCCCCTTCATAGAAAATATCAATAAAAAGATTGCATTAAATTGTATCATACCTATATACCTTTACTGAACCTATTAACCACGAGATGAATTACCGCAATAAAACAATATTTATAGTTTATTACAAAACACAGCAATATAGTAGGTTTTTTTTTTACTTAAGAAAGTAATATAAATGACTGTTGCAAACCAACGAGGAACATCTAATTGGTCTGGCATGACTTCCTAGAAAAAAAACAGTAAATCTCTCTCTAAAATAATGATTTCAAATTTTAGCACAAGGTCAGCAACTCCGATGAGGAGTAAATGAATTACATCGACCCCAGTGCTCAACTGGTATTTATCTTATTGACCTTGGAAGGCAATGTCAACCACTGCACAATTTGAACTAACGAAATGCTGTTAAGCATTTTTGGCCGTTTTGCTAAAAATTCTGCCATCTCGCCGCCTTGAAAATCTTTATAAAATAATAACACTTTGTTTGAAAAGCTACATTTAATATTCTCTTACGAAATATTTCTGACTTCGAAGCCAACTCCCTGGATACAAGCTTTAAGAATTCAGCCAACAGAATCTTCCAGAGCTGGTGTATGGGATGAAATGCTGAAGTTTCAAGATCAGAAAATGCCGTCTGACATTTGTATATTCGGAACAAATGTCAGTCAGAATTAAACCATTGAAATTCTCTTGGAGAGGTAAATAATGAATGAAGTCATTGTTCGGGAACGCATTTGTTAAAATGAAAGTAAGTAGAATTCATAAACTGACGGACGCAATGGATTAGATTGTTGTCGATATAAGATAGGTGAATGATATTAACGAAAATATAAGGTCATATATGTGAGGTTTTCGACAGAGATCAGCCTGAAGTATTGTGGCTGACCTGAACAACAGCAACGAGTAACGACTATAACGAGATAAAGAATCAAGACTGAAAATATTTCCAAATGTTTTACTAAAGACACAAGAAATTAAAGCAGAAACGAAACACAAGTTTCAAACTGAAATATATTGATGCCACACATACACACACACACAGCGTTGTCCTCAATCTTATCTAGGAAAATATAAAAACATGAATATATTAATATTCAATGTTTTTATATTTATATTATGTTATCATCAGATTGTCTTTCATCATTGCATTATCTTTTATTGTTTCCAAACATAATTTAAATTCTTTCCTAATTGTCTACTTAATATCGCAATGCAAATTACCAAAATACTTTAAAGAAAAGAATGAATATAATTTGCTTTTCTTTTAAAATATGAGTTCTTCTCTCTAATTCATAATGAGAGACTATTACTGAACAGAATAAAAAATTACACAAAAAATCTATCTGCATTTTATGGATACTCTAATGTGCATTTTATAAATAATGACAAAATGTTAAACTAGGTGAATTCGAAATTACAAACGCCAACTAAAAATGTCTTACTTTTAAGGAGATACCTGACGAACTTCTTATGTATTTTCTTTTCAGTGAGTTCTTTCCTGAAAACTGACCCTGAAAATTTCGAATAATATACATCAAGTGACATGGTGGAAACCTTATTCATCAATGCTTCACAGCATACGCCGGGGCCGGGAGGTTTTGGACATTTAAACGTTGGTGACGTGTACTAAATATGTACATTCTCATGTTAAGGGTTTTTCATCTCACAGTCAGAAAAGCAAAGTTTCGATATCTGGAAAGGATGACACGTTGTGTCCTTGAGCAAGACATTTCATTTCACGTTCCTTCCTGCTTCTCAGTTCAAGCTGAGACCGAGATGAATTCGAGAACAAACCTTCTCTCCTTACAGCTGCCACACAGTCAATGTTTAGCTGAGTCAAGTGGTGCGAGTGCCGAAACTGTCTGCCGGCGGCTTCCATAAATACATTTTGCGGTTAAACCAATTAGCGAAGCCATGTACATTCTCCCAAATCATAAACGCTTGGAAATGGCTGCTATGATTTGGTTCATACAGCATGAATAAATTCTCATATGATTTTTGACACATACATTAAAGAGATGCGACATCATGCATGCATTTGGTCTCTTTAAGTTGATGAGAAGCCACTTTGCAATAATCAATAGTGAAGGGAAAAATTCCTGCTTTCCTCTAATTAACATTTTATAAAGAGAATGAGAAGCAGAATTATAAATTTATACAATATGCTGCTTAAAAATCATACCTTACCAAGTATTACGAGTTACCGATGATGAATACTGGATCATTCGTCAAGAAAGAAACGGGTGATATGTTCCTCTCAACTATTACTATATTATCTTTAAAAAAACATAAAGTAAAGCGACTTTTAGTAATATAGTCCATGATATATCGTAAAGCTAAGGCAGCGAGCTGGCAGAAGCGTTACCACGACGGACAAAATTCTTAGCCGCATTTCTTCTGTCTTCATGTTCTGAGTTCAAATTCCGCCGAGGTCTACTTTGCTTTTCATCCTTTCGGGATCGGTAAATTAAATATCAGTTGCGTACTGCGGTCGAGCTAATCGACTGGACCCCTCCCCCAACAATTCGGGCCTTGCGCCTAGAGTAGAAAAGATATATCGTCAAGAAATTAAAGAAGAAATCTATTATTGAAACACGTTGATCATTGGCCTTCTTGATCACAACCCTGACACCAAACAACTACCATACTTCTCCATAGGCAACTAGGCGGGGTACGGAATCTGTTGGGAAGGTCTGTTGTGAATAGCAGTTGGAGGTAGTCTGCTTAGTAGTTAATGTATTCGGCTCATGGTAGTAAGGTCGTTAGTTCAATTCCCAGCACCACGTTGTCCTTCAGTAAGTCCCTTTAAGTTGCTCCAGTTCATTCAGCTAGTTAAAAAAGAATAGTGCTTGTATTTCAAAGGGTCGAGCATGTTACATTCTGTGTGACGCTGAATCTCCCTGAGAACTCCATTAAGCGTATACATGTCTTTAGTGTACTCAGCCACTCATACGTTTATTTCATGAGCCAGCTGTTACGTTGGCGGGATCGAATAGAACCCTTGCCGTCGTAACCGACGGAGAGCGTTTTAGAGATGTCTATTGTTGACAAAATATGCGCCTTATATTCAGAGGTAAATTCAGATCCACTCTTGAGATTTTTTTAACAGTGACAAAATAAGGGACAAAATACGTGGTTACTCAATTAATCTGCTTAATATAGCAGTAAAATTACCCACAAAATATATACTATAGACTTAAAAATGAAGGACACATTAGAAAATAGTTCAATCCAACTCAATGGAATTGTCCTAGCTGGAAGCTTCAACTCCCTTGTTCATCCGCCTACTCGATTGAAGTAGACCAGGGGCTAAATAACAATAACTCTGGAATACATGATTGCTATGTGCACAGATGAGGGTGCTAAAGGATTGGTAAGGTCACGATATAAGTGCTCTCATATTACCGCTCCCGTGAGACCGGTAGACAGACAGAGACAAAAGCGGAAAGAAATCGAAGAAATGAAAGGGAAAATTGACCTAGACGGATTACAACTGGTATCATAAAACACGAATAAAATATTCTCTAGTTATTGTATACCCTCATTCTCATAACTCTGTCAATTCATCACTTTCAGTGTGTGACATCTATAGACGAAATTTTAGTAATCCTCCTACAGTCTAATAGCTTAACAGTATTAGCACCTATCTTCGTTACCATGTCAAAACCGTCTTAAGGCGAGATGCGAGTGAAAATATAAGAAAAAAAACATATTGGAGACCTTGCGTCACAGATGTCACACGTAAACAATTTGAAATGAAATTTAGATAGAATACAACCAATTGAATGATGAAACCTTTAACCAACATAAGCATGCTATAACTAAACCACTCATGCATATAACCTTTCTTTCATTCTCTCCCCCCCCCCTCTCTCTCTCTCTCTCTCTCTCTCTCTCTCTCTCTCTCTCTCCCCTGTCTTCTCTTGCACAATTCTACTAATATTGTTGCTTCTCGAGCTTAGAGAGATGTACAACCTCCCAATGTATCTATCCCTCTTTCTCTTCGCAACCGTATTGCATCCAAATTTGTTTTCTATCTGCTAACCATTTTGCTCATGACACTACCAGATTTCACAGACATTGTCAAAGCTTCCTCTAAATGCATTAACCGGAAAACATCACCTTCAATACAATGTCATTTACAACATCAAACTATACAAATCCGAAGAGGACAAACGTTAACATTTCGGATTGAATTTCAAAGAACAATGTTAATTGAGAGCAGAGATAAAGGTCCATATTATTGCCATATCTATAAACCAAAATACCATTTCTACTGAATAAAGGAAACGACAATTCTCAAAGTTTGGACTCAAGGGATTTTACTCGTAATTTATCGAATGACCTTATTCTTGTAGACAAATATACCAAATATGTACTTTCAAATCGCTGTGATTTCGTATTTTTCTTTTAGACTGTATTGTAATATTCGTTCCAAATTTTGGCACAAGGTCAATAATTTTGGTGGAGAAGGGTTAACTCGATTACTTCAACCCCAGTACAGTTCTATATTTAAGAGGTAAGGAATTATGTACATTATTTAGATTATTTACATTATTTACTTTTGACGTTTATTTCTCCTCATCTTGTTTGTTGTTAACACAATGTTTTGACTGCTACTTCTGCTATGGTGGTGCCTTGTTGGTACACTTCATTTCAATTATATCTATATTATTATATACTTACAATAATTATTACCTATCTGAATTTTCCATGCAGGCCACTAGATATAATCGTATGTTAAATAATCGTCTTATCCATTTTTATATAAAATATATATATTCCCTCCGTA
Source organism: Octopus sinensis (assembly GCF_006345805.1). NCBI lineage: Eukaryota > Metazoa > Mollusca > Cephalopoda > Octopoda > Octopodidae > Octopus > Octopus sinensis. The sequence goes on along the minus strand of NC_042998.1, from coordinate 63,019,576 downwards.
TCATCATGTTTACTGCGGTGATATTTTGACCATATGGCACATGGCGTAAGACGGGCAAATGAATTAGTCTGGTATATACGTGCACATATATGTATGTATACGTGCTCATATGTAAGTGTTCGTATGCTGTATATATATATATATAAACGGCAGTTTGTCTGTCTGTGTGTCTGTCAGGTTGTACCCTCACCCTGACCACGGCTTTCAACCGATTCTGATGAAACTTGACACACACATAGCCCAATGTCATAATTCAAAACTAACGCAGCGAAAATTTTGAAAAGATCCCCCAGTTCTGAAAAAAATTGATAAATTCGACATGAGGTCGAGAATCTAAGCTTCTTATATGCAACACATTTTCTGTTGTAGTTTTCGCAACTTGCAATCGACTTTCACCAAACTCATGGTGAAGCTTAATGTTACCATAAGAAACTTAATTCTGACGTTAGTTTTCCATGCAATACCTTACCATCAGAAAAAATAGATAAAATCATGCCATTTTGGGAAATCGCGTTCAAATTCAAGATGACATATTTTCGACAATATCTTTCACAAATTGGCAGGATTTTTTTTTATTCACAGCGAGCATCATGTCTGCTCCAAGGAGCTATATGACCCTTTTTATTCCAATAGGATACTTTATTACTGGAAAAAATCGGTTAATTAAATCATATGTGGCACACATAGCAAACCGATTTGTGTATTAAACACAAACCACAGACTGTCTAGGGGAAGCAACTCGACCTTTTTAACTCTCTTGGGAGGCGCAATGATTTTTATGTTTTCGCCCAAAGGGACAGATAGGACCATCGTATACACAGAAGTATTCGAGTGAAGAGAAGACATTGCAACCTACACATACGCCTTCGTTCCATAGGGGGAAAGGACTAGATTGGGATTAGTCGTTGCCTACTAGGTGTTCTTACATACCCGGACAACGCCGGGCTATGCTGCTAGTATATATATATCAGGCAAGGAAGAAAATGGTGAAGAGATTCAATTGACAAACATCAGCAAGATCGATTTATTGCATTCGTAGGAATAAATGAATAAATAAATGGATACAATTTACACTCTTGCAGCTTTTTCTACTTTGGAAGGCCAGTATGCCAAAGATGATATATCATACAAAAACTGAACGCCAAAGCTTCATCAGAGAGTCACTAAGTCGAACATGGTAAGAAGTAATAAAGTCCAAGGTTATATCCAGTCTTACTAACTCTTGGATGAAGCTTTGGTTTCAATTTCTGTATGACATGTCATCTTTAGCATACTGGACCCCCAAAGTCGAAACAGCTGTAAGAGTGGAGTTGTATTTATTTATTTATTTTTCCTATGATTATAATAAATAAATCTTACTGATGTTTGTCAATTGAATCCCTTCTTTCTTGCCTTATGAATTCTGGATAAACGTTTGTTTCCCTCCACTTACACATATCATTCCATTGCACTATTGCTTTACAATAGTAAGTATTTTGATGTAAATAGGAATCTCTCCAGTAATATATTGATATTTATTATCCTTAGTTGGTTGCCTAACCTCTAACTCATATATATATATATATATATATATATATATATATATATATATATATATATATATATATATATATATGTATATCTGCGTGTGTGTGTGTGTGTGTGTAATTATCTACTAATTTTGCTGTACTTCCACTGATGAAGGCAAAGTATTTTATCACCAGCCTGAAATCCTCGATATGAAGTTAACCATTCAATTTTTGCTAATTTCTGTGTTCTTTTATATTATCATTCGTGCTATATGAATACATGATGTGGTTTTATAGTCAGTTTTGACTGCAATTTCTGGAATGGTGGCGCTGCTTCGGAACCCTTAATTATAATTATATTTATATTATTATATACCTATAGTAATTATTAAACTACACGGAATTTTCCACTTGATATGGTCGTATTCTAAACCCTTTGTATATATATATATATATTATATATATATATATGTGTGTGTGTGTGTGTGTGTGTGTGTGTGTGTGTGTATGTATGTATATATATATATATATGTATATATGAACATGTATCTATATATATATATATGTACATATATATATATATATATAATATATATATATATATGTATATATGTATATATATGTGTGTGTGTATATATATATATGTGTGTGTATATATATATATATATATGTATGTACTATGAATGTTTGCATATATATGCCATTACATTCATCTCTCTAAGGCGGTGAGTTGGCAGGAGCGTTGACACTGGACAAGAGGCTTAGCGGCAATTGCTCTAGTTTTCTGTTCTCAGTTCAAATTCACCCTATATCCCTCTCATCGTCTTGGCATCGATAAAACGAAAACTAGTTTAGCACTGGATTCAATGATATTGCAAAGACGTTCGTCCCTCATACTTCCACGCTTTGAGCTGGCCACCTACAGCTTTTTAAATAGAAATATATTGATTTCTGTCATCGGTAAATAGGTTCCAATTTGTCGGAATTAGAGATTAAACGATTAGATGATTCCTATTATTTCACTACTACCTCTTTTATTGGAGTTAGAAGTAAAAAAAATAAAATAAAATAAAAAGAAGTAGGTTTCGATTTCACGTGCCGTAGTGAAATATTCACAAAGCATTTTGTGCAAAGCATTACGGATTCTAGTAAATCCATTGCTGTTGCAAATTCCGTTTCTATATTGTTTTTATATTTAGTTATTTAGGTTTTGTTACTCTTATGGTAGCTATGATGAATCATTCATTAATTTTAGTGCTGTTCTTCAATCTCAGGTTTTTGTCCAACCACTCGCTGTTGTTTCTTTCTTCCCAAATTGACCTGATTAATTATCAAAGAAGGCGGCCTATCCAGATATCTTTTATATAAGAATACATTAAAAAGAGTCAAGCGTTAACTAGTATACTTTCATGATTTTTCTCTCTCTTTTTTCATATTTGTCTATAAGTATACTGCTCGATTTCCCACATTTTATCCAGTGGCACATCCAGGATGGGGTCTCTGGAGAAGGGGAGAGAAATAGAGAGAAATAGAGAGAGAGAGAGAGGAAGAGAGACATAATTGTACCAGCACTCGGGTCGCACCTATTTTTAGCTGAATAAACTGGAGCAACGTAGAGCAAGGTGCTTCAAAGAGAGACACAACACACATTCTGTCCAATAAATTGAACCGCAATATTATTATCGTCGGCCGAGAGCCGGAATCACTAAGCCATGCACATTCACACGAATACATAAACTAAAATATTTTTCCTATTATTTTTAATAGTCGAAAACCTATGACTTAGTGGTTTTCATGTTGCACTCAAGATCTAGAGAGCGTAGTTTCATTTCCTGGACCGGATGATGCGTCGTGTTCTTGAGCAAATCACCTCTCACATTCCTCTGCAATCATTTCGACACATCACGAATGGTAAACCGTGTAAATCGACTTTTTTCGTTTCCGACAATATCAATTTGATGGAGCGTGGAGCTAATGTACAACGCAAACATTAGATTACTATAGACATATCATCAGCTCAGTTTTTACAGCAAGAAATTTCAAGTCTGTTTTCCTAAGACTACGAGACACTACTACGTATACTCTTAGCACGCCGGGCGAAATGCGTAGCCGTATTTCGTCTGGCATTACGTTCTGAGTTCAAATTCCGCCGAGGTCGACTTTACCTTTCAAGGTCGATAAATTAAGTACCAGTTTCGCACTGGGGTCGATTTAGTCGACTTAATCCGTTTGTCTATCCTTGTTTGTCCCCTGTGTGTTTAGCCCCGTGTGGGTAGTAAAGAAACAACTACAAAGTATACTTTAAACATATTGATTTTGGGTGATATTTGGCTGCTATTTCTAATAGTTCGAGTGACCATGCAGAACGTCCGGCGTTGGTTGGCTTCAGCTGTAATTTGCTTTGGAGGTTCAATTATATTGATAAAGATTAATATAATGTTAGTTTGATATTTTATCTTCTTAAAAATAAACTCGGAAGAAAAAAAATGAAATTAGATTTTTAACATCTGCAAAACACAAATTACGTGTTTATTTACACACATAAACATAAATACACACAAGACCCATACCACCGAACACACATGATTTTAATCAAGCATTCCGCAAAATGCATTATACACCAATATACATGTCTAAGAATGCATACACACACACATATGGGTGTATGTAAACTATATCTATTTACATATTTATATCTAATTAGATATATGTGTATGTATATATATATATATATATAGATAG
>NC_042998.1:62992826-63012826 GCF_006345805.1 Octopus sinensis | reverse complement strand
AACGTTGCTGACCAAGATCTTCAAGGTTGGTGATTTGATTTTCTATTTGCGAACAGAAACACCTCACTGCTTTTGTGGCGTCATCTGAAATTATTGTTATTTTTTCTCAACGCTCTTTGTAGAAAATTAACGGCGATTAAGCTTATTATTTACAGTAATACTAAAACTATTTCCTGAAAATTCCTTAAACAATTATTTACCAATATCATGGGTCTTATATATTTATAACTGCGTGTATGTGTGTGAGTGTGAATGCGCGATCATCTATCATTTATATATATCAATATTAGAGCTTCAAAAATGCAGTGTGCTGAGATGAAATTCCGCCGAGGTCGACATTGCTTTTCATCCATTCCGGGTCAATAAAATAAGCGTCAGTTGAGCACTGGGGTCGATTTAATAGATATATCCCCTCCGTTGAAATTGCTAGCCTTGTGTCAAAATTTGAAAACAATATTAAAGCGGCATCGAATATAGAAGTATATGTTAATAGTTTAAACATGATACGAAATAGAATTTGTTCGGTAGAGTATAGGTATATGATATATTCAGTATATTAAACGTGGTCAGTTTACTTTGAGTTTCGAGTTTAATTGGGTTGCGAGACACTCGTGAATAAAGCAGGCAACGATAAAAATTAAAGTAAACAGTCAAATTTTGATTTTTATATATTCGTACATAAAGTTACATATATGTGTGTTGGTATGTATATATATATATTTAATGTAACCACATGTGGATCGTTGGCGATTTTTTTCCTCCATCTTCGTTTTCTATTGGACTTTCCTCTGTTTCCTGTTTCGGAAGAAGAGCTTTGCTCGAAACATAAAACTACTTTTCTTTCCTTCCCTGAGCGTCTATTGATACTTTGCATGTACCACGACCTTGCGTCATTTTTTTTTCTTTGCGCTTTTTCGTCCTTTTCTTTGATTATTTATAAATAACTTGAGGTTGTCGATTCGTTCGTCTACCTTGGAAGCTCTGTTCAAAATTATGGAAATCTTGATGCAGAAATACAGCTGCTAATTCAAAGGGCAGCAAAAGTATTTAGTCGCTTGGAATCACGTGTTTGGTGCCAGCGACATATAAATAAGAATTTTAGAAATGGCTTTTTACAAATCCTTTGTCTTACCATCCCTGTTGTTTTCCTGTGAAACTTGGACTTGTTATTAAAGGCATTTTTAATTGTTAGAACAATTCCACTAGAAATGCCTTAATCGCGTTTTAAAAATTAAATGGAGTTCCTTTACTTCAAACACAGATGTCCTTGCATCTGCAGTCACCACCTCAACTAGAGTTATGATTTTGAGGAACCAATTGAAATGGTGTGGTCATATTCGTTTGGCAGATGAACGCATGCCGAAACAGCTGTTTTATGGTGAGTTTGTAGAGGGGTAACGCAATCAGCGTAAACCTAAAACAAGGTTTAAGGACAGCATAATGACTACTATGATCGAGTTGGATGGCGAACAAAGGTGTGGAGAAGAGTGAAAGCATTTGAAGAGGCCAGGATAACACAAGTAAGATTTAATAGAAATCTAAGGAAGAATGTAACGATTGAAAAGGTGACTGACAATGACTATTTTGTGTGCACAGTCTGTGACTGACCACTGCCTATCTTTTGCAGGCCTCAAATCTCATCTGCGAACTCATGGATAACAAACTTCTACCAACCATTCCGCTTATATCTCTGAGCACACCTTTGAATGTGGTGTATGCCAGAAGGTTTGAAAATCTAAACGGAGGCCTCAAGAAACATTTTAAGATACACAAAGAGCAGAACTTATCTGCTGTTCTTGATGGTCCAAATCGGAGGTGCAATCTCTGTGGGCTTCTTTCCAGAAAATTATCTGGTTTAAAAAGCCACATCAGATGCCATGACGGTGCTAAGGTCTAGGTACAGGAGTAGACAAGCACCATATATATATATATATATATGTGTATATATATATATATATATATAATATATATATATATATATGTGTGTGTGTGTGTGTGTGTGTGTTTGTGTGTTGTGTGTGTGTATATATATATATAGAGAGAGAAGAGACACAGAGAGAGAGAGAGAGAGAGAGATGTACTTGCATCCAGGCGTGTTTTGGAGCCAAAACAATTGCAGCGTGGAAGGTGTTTATAAGCCATTTAAGTAATCGTTAGATTCACTTCAACACTTAAATTTAATTTAAATAATGCTTGGTGAGGAGGGTGTTTATTGGACACCTGCGGGATGAAAAACAAAACCCGTCAAAGGGCGGAGAAACTCTTGAGAGTCAACAGCCTTCCAATAAATGTCTTAGGGCTGTATCATGCGAGGACCTAGAAATACCTGGCAGGGTGCCCAGGCGCGCGGAAAGCCTACCAGGGTGGATCACACCCTTTAGTGTTGATTCTCACAACTGATCTAGGAGACGGAACACTCTTACAAGAAAATCCTGCGATCGTTTTATCATCTGACGTGTGGCACACCGTGCACCTGTACAGACCATGTTAATTCGATGGAGAGAGTGTGCTTTGTTCAGCACAAGCAATGACCACTTTAAACAAGTCAAAGTGCTGGTTGTTCAGTAAACCATTTTCACTCAATAACACCTGAGGTTTGGCGCATCGATGTGTGGTTTTTCTTTTTTTTTTTAAGATACACATACGATGTCACAGGGCTTAGGAATTGTTCCAGGTTATTTACTGAACCCTCATTCATCGTCTTCGGTGAGAGAATTTACCATATATATTATATATATATTATATATATAACATAATATATATATATATATATATACCAAAATAAAGATTCAGATAGATTTGAGCACCAGGTAGCCTCGACAGATTTCATCCACGTCCCTGCTGCTTTCTTGAGATATCCTTTTGTTTGGAGATTTACATTTCATCTGATAATTGAGGTTGTTTTGTTAAGGAGTAATGTTCTCATTCTTATATTAAAGAATGTTTAAGAAACAGTTGTAATGAGCTGGCAATTATCCATCGTCTGTTATTATTTATTTGATTTTATCATTTTTTTCTAACCTTTTTTCTCTCCTTTTTTTCTCTCCTTTTCAATCTCCTTATTTTCTCTCCTTGTTTTTTTTTCTGTGTACCTTTCTGTAGAAGAGCGTAGGCTCGAAACGTAAAAGACTTTTTCTATTCTTGAGCGCTATACTAATACATCTGTTTGTTTGTACACCACCTGCCTTCGTCTTTTGTTTATTTTCGTAAAATTTCCCTTTATATATATTATATATATATATATATATATATGACTTAAACCGTGTAATGACTAAGGAAAATAGTCAAATATTGGGGCATATAATACCGCGACGGAAAAAAGTAAGGTTTCCGTACGCATGGAATTTGAACTCTTCGAGTCCCATCCGTATAAGTTTTAAGCTTATAAAATATTATTATTATCATTTACAGAACAGTAAAAAGCGAAACTGCTTACCACAAACCATCGCATACATACATATATAATACACACACACACACCACATATGTATATATATATATATATATATATATATATATATATATATATATATATATATATATATATAGTTAATCCAAACAAGAAATATATATATATGTGTGTGTGTGTGTGTGTGTGTGAGGTATATACTATATATATATATATATATATATATATAGGGGATTCACGAAAAAAAACCCAGATATATTAGTTTAACGCTCTGGAAGTGAAAAAGTCTCTCACGAGCCTACGCTCTTCCACTGAAAGAACACAGAAAGAAACAAGGAGAGAAATAAATTGTGCGGAGTGGCTACCGATTTATCATGGTGACTGTCGGACGGTAGGGTCACCCAGGAGGGCGAAGAATTAGGGGATATACACACACACACACACCACATATATATATATATAGAGAGAGAGAGAGAGTGAGAGAGACAGACAGACAGACAGACAGGCAGAGACAGAGACAGAGACAGAGAGATTGCATTATTACACATAAATGCCACACGCTAGCAGTGACTTTTAAAGTCAAAACTACTAAAATAAATAAACGTATCGTACCGAATGCAATTGTCAAAGTAAGTCATTTAAAAACAGATTTCAGCTGCAGATCACCTGTGATTTCGTAATCAATGCAGTGGTGTGCACTCGGTACGATATGCTTATTTATTTTAGTAGTTTTGACTACTAAAATACCACTGCACTAATTACGAAATCCCAGGTGATATGCAGCTGAATTCTGTTTTTAAATGACTTTCTTCGACAGTTGGTTTCGGTTCGATGTGTTTATCTATTTTTGTAGTTTTGACTTTAAAATCCCTCCTAACCTGTGGCATTTATGTGTAATAATGCCCTCTATATAGTATAAATAAATATATTTAAGTGAAAAAATTGATGGATTTTTTTCTCTTATAAGGTTTTTCCCGCTAACTACTTGATAAATTCTTATGAAGATTTTATCCTATTTTTAAATTTTATATATATATATATATATATATGCATGCATGTATGCGATGGTCTGTGGTAAGCAGTTTCGATCGGTGCAACCTCACTCTCCGCGTACATCTAGACTCATTCCTCACTTTTTTCCAATCTTTCCATCCTGCCCGCTACTTCTCCTGCACTATCTCCGACACCTCCGTCTCCTTTCTTGATATTTCAGTCAGTATTCATCACACTAATCTTACCACCTTCATCCACTACAAATACACAAACTCACATTCATACCTCAACCTCTCCTCCTCCCACCCTAAACACATCAAGCTTTCCATCCCCTATTCCCAATTCCTCCGACTTCGCAGGCTCTGTAGTGACGACCATGACTTTGAGACTCAGTCTCAACTCATGGTTCGCCACTTCACCCTACGTGGATATCCCCTCATCACTATCCACGCCGCCCTTGCCAGAGCACGTTCCGTGGACCGTACATCTGCTCTCTTCCCCCGAACCCGCCCTGCAGTCTCTCGCCTCCTTTTTCCTCTCACCTACCACCCCACCACCCTCTCTATCCAACGCACCATTCTCGAGCTTTCCGGTATCCCCAGTCCGACCCCTCCACTTCACACATCTTCCCTAACCGACCCCTCCTCTCCTTCAAACGAGCCCACAACCTACGAGACCTCTTGGTCCAAAGCTTCTTCCCCAACCCAACCTCCCAAACTGGATCGTACCCCTGCCCCCGCCCATGCTGCAGTACTTGCTCTTACCTCTCCAACACCACCCTTCTCACCGGCACCTATCATCGACCCTATCACATCACCGACTCCTTCAATATCATCTATTGCATCTCCTGCTCTCTCTGCCATTCTCTGTCCATCGGACAAAGGGGACGCCGCTTGGCTGACCGGTTCGCGGAACACCTCTGAGACATCGGTCAATGACACCACGGTCTCACGCCATTTCTGCTCTACCAATCACTCTTTGCAAAACCTGTCCGTGTTCAGATTGTCCTTCCACAGAGGCCATCCGTACTCCCGTTTGCGCCGTGAACAGGGATTAATCTTCTCTCTTCGCTCCTTTGAGCCACATGGGCTCAACTCTCCTCTCCTCTTCATCTGACCTCCTCACCTTGCCTCTCTCCCATCCCTCCTACTTCCTCCCACCCCCTCTCCTCTCTTGCTCCGACTCTCTTCACCTCTATTCTCTTTCTCTTCTCTACTCTCTTTCTCACCCCTACTCTCATCGCCCCTACTTCTCTTCACCCATACACTCTTTCTCTCCTCTCTCTTCTCTTACTCTCTTTCTCTCTTCTCTGATACCCTCTTTCTCTCATAAGCCCCCCCACCCCTGCACATTCCTACTCACCTTCCCATCTCATCCCTTACACCTTCTCACCTATACCCCACTTCTAACCCTACCCTCTGCCTACCTACATACCCCACATGTACCCTCACCATCAGCCTAACCACATACCCCACCTCTACCCCCACCCTCAGCCTATTCCGCACCCCACACGTGCTTTCCCCACTCTCGCCTCCCCCACCTCCCAACACCATCACATCATACAACACATCACATCACCACACACCACCACGCACACACCAGCACTGACCAACTCCCATCCCAACATTTTCTCACCGACACATACACACACACACAGGTCAAGATCACCAGCCCTCTTTCACACGCACATACGTACTCTCTTACACACACGAGCACCTTCGTTTTCGGATCACTACTACTTTGTTATCTCGCCTACTACTTAGCTCTCCTGTGTGACCATTCTCTGCAGCTTTCATCATGATGGATCCTTAGCCACTACACAATTTTTTTCTCTCCTTGTTTCTGTCTGTGTTCTTTTCTGTGGAAGAGCGTAGGCTCGAAACGTTAAAGACTTTTTCAATTACCGAGCGCTATACTAATGCATCTGTTTGTTTTCTACACCACCTGTCTTCGTCTTTTGTTTTTGTTTGTGAATTCTCTTATATATATATATATATATATATATATATATATATATATATAATGATAAATCTCAGAGTGAGTATAAACAGTAGCGGTAACACAACGTGACGCATATATGCCATTTGAATATGGCTAACCCAAAGAGTGGATGCTACTGTAGTTTGTAGCCCCAGGAAGACAACCAGCGGGAGGAGGTGTCTTCCTGGGGCTACAAACTACAGTAGCATCCACCCTTTTGGGTTAGCCATATTCAAATGGCATATATGCATCACGTTATATATATATAAAACTGTCTGATGAACGCCAACGAGAAACTCAGAGTAACAGATTTTGTTGAATTTTCTACTGCTTTAAATAAAGTATATATATATATATGTATATATATATATATGGTATGTGTGTGTGTGGTGTGTATATATATGTATACATATGTATATGTATATATGAACACACACATGCATGCAATAATTCTGTTCCTCACAATGTGAACACCATGAAGAAGTATGCTCCTTTTGGTTTGCGTTAATCTTACCTTTGACCCTGTTTATCTTCAATAAACGCTTCCACTTTATTTCTTTGCAACACATTTCAGCGTACTTATAGAGCGTGTAGCGAAGTGATTTACACAAGATCTTCATCGTTTATGGCTTTGTGTGTGTGCGTGTATGTGTCTGTGTGATTATGAATCGGTGTTTCGTACTTCTCACTGACATAAAGTCATTCAAAGTTATATATGAGCCAATGGGGAGCTGCTGCACTTTCACGTGACCTGTTACAAATAGTAACCAGATCTCTTTCAAATCTTATTCTGCCGATGTTTTGCATGGCTGTATGTACACGTGTGCTTGTAATTGTGTTTGTGTAGGTCAGCGTTTTCCTTTGTGCTTGAATGCGCATATATTCGCATCTTCTTAGGTGTGTGAGTTCTTTGTTTCTTTGAATGTGTTTGTAGCTGTACCTTTGTCATATATTCGTGTGCATGCGTGTCTGTCTGTGTGTGCGTGCGTGTGTTTATGCGTGCGTATGTGTATGTGTGTGCCTGTGTTTATGTGTGAGCACGTGAGCGTGTAATTGCGTGTACATGAGTGTGCGTGTGTGTGTGTGCGTGTGTGCATGAGTTTGCGTGTGTATGTGTATGCGTGCGAGTGTGTATGTGAGTGCGTGTGTGTTTACGTGTGCGCGCGTGTGTGTGTATGTCTGTGCGTGAGCGTGTGTGCGCGGGTGTGCATGAGTGAGTGTTTGAGTGCGTGTGTATGTGAATATGTTTGCTTGTGCGTGCGTGTGTGTATTCGTGTTTGCATGCGCGTGTGTATGTATGTGTGCTTGTGCGTGTGTGTATTTATGTGCGTGTATGCGTGTTTGCGTGCGTGTGTGTGTGTGTGTGCATGTGTGTATGTATGCGCGTGTGTGTCCATGTGTGTATGCGTGTGTGTATGCATGCGTCTGTGCATGTGTGAGTGCGTGTGTGCATGTGCGTGAGTGTGTACATGAGTGTGCGTGTGTGTATGTGCGCGTGTTTGTATGTGTGTGCGTGTGCGTGTGTATGTGTATGTGCTTGTGCGTGCGCGTAATACACGTGTTTGTGTATGTATGTATGTGCTAGTGCGTGTGTTTGCGTGTGCGTGTGTGTGTGCGTCAGTGTGTGTGCGCGTGTTATGGTATTATTTCTACGCAGCCAAATTCTCTTCTTCCCTGTTTCAGGACGCAATCTCGAACCGATATTGACCCAGTGACCTGAATGAATTAGAAGTCAAATTAGTAGACCAATCAAGAGTGAAATCCCTTCCGATGCAGCGATCAAGATACATAATACTATTATTTTCACTGCATTTCAAGATAAGAGTCAAATAGCCAGCAGCAAAACTTGATTATTGAAGAGTGAGAGAAAATATGGCCAAGCTGAGGCTGAATAGCTATTCGTTTATTCTGTTAATCTAATATTTAATATCCACCACGATTTATGTACAAGTTTTATATAATATCATACGGTTATTTGTTGATTTGCGTTCTATCGTAATTCGAAAAGAAGGCCAAGTACTGATACATACACTCATTCCTAAATGTATGATTCAACCATTCATATATATTTATGTATATATGAATATACATAAGTATATTTGAATGGTTATATATAATTAAATATATATATATATATATATTTATAAAAACTTATATAAAGTGCAGGAGTGGCTGTGTGGTAAGTAGCTTGCTTACCAACCACATGGTTCCGGGTTCAGTGTCTTCTACTATAGCCTCGGGCCGACCAAAGCCTTGTGAGTGGATTTGGTAGACGGAAACTGAAAGAAGCCCATCGTATATATGTATATATATAAATATATATATATATTTATAAAAACTTATATAAAGTGCAGGAGTGGCTGTGTGGTAAGTAGCTTGCTTACCAACCACATGGTTCCGGGTTCAGTGTCTTCTACTATAGCCTCGGGCCGAACCAAAGCCTTGTGAGTGGATTTGGTAGACGGAAACTGAAAGAAGCCCATCGTATATATATGTATATATATATCATATATATATATATATATATATATATATGCGTGTGCGTGTATGTTTGTGTGTCTGTGTTTGTCCCCCTAGCATTGCTTGACAACCGATGCTGGTGTGTTTATGTCCCCGTCACTTAGAGGTTCGGCAAAAGAGACCGATAGAATAAGTACTGGGCTTACAAAGAATAAGTCCCGGGGACGAGTTGCTCGACTAAAGGCGGTGCTCCGGCAAGGCCGCAGTCAACTGACTGAAACAAGTAAAAGAGTAAAAGAGTAGAGTAAAGAGTAAGTATATATTTATATAAACGCATGCACACATGCCTGGTTCCATAGCTCCGTCTCTGTCCATGCATCTGTCCACACATGAATATATGCACGTACGTACATACATATACATTTACACGTGTATTACGCACACGCACATTACGAAGCTGTAATGAGCCGACAATTATCCGTCGTCTGTTAGTTATTCATTATACATATTTACATTGAAGCATAAATGCAACCTTTCATACAAATACAGAGACACGAGTATATATACACACAAAACGCAACAGTAACGTCACTTATAGAAAAAAATAGTCCAAAAGTTACTATAAGGAATTTACATTGGATGGGGTTGGATTGCCCATGTTCGATCCACTGGAGGACGAAGGCCTCAGCATGTTATCACCACCAACCAGTCTGATGTGGAGGCTATAATCTTGCGCTTGAAATCATCATCATTTGATGAGCCTACTTTGCCACACTGCTTCCATATGGCTTGGCAGAGGGGTGCAGTTGTTATACTCACACGCAGGAGTATTTAAATCGATTGCATCGAATCCGAAGCCCACATGGCACATATTATCGACCCTGAAGGTAGTAGTAGTAGTAGTAGTAATGATAATAATAACAACAATAACAACATCGAAAAATACCTGTCCCCCAAGACACCTAATGAAGTCTGAGAGGTATATCAGCCGAAACGTTGTGTTAACAACAAGCAAGATGAAGACAATTATCCGTCAAATGTAAATAATGTAGGAGCTAGTTACTAATAAGACAAGATATATACCAATAAACTATGTCACCCAATGATAACAATTTATGCCATAAAATTATCAGATTCATACATTTCTTAACTGTTAGATTTAATGTTGCTACAATCTTCCTAAATAGACATGCCCTCATAAATTCAATAGAAGCAACCTCAATCTCAGTTACAGCTGCAACAATATTATAAGATAATTATTCAAATTACAAGAAGTTAACTACACTTTCAGGAATACAAATGCGCAGCTCCTTAATAATTCATAGAATACTGAAGTAATTATCGACGAATAGAAAGTTACATTCATTAACACAATTCTCTTGTTAAATAAGAATGTAGATTGACTCAAACAGAAGTATCCCAGCCTATACTTATCGCATTGGAAATCTTGAAACTACGTTAGCGAGTCAGTTAAGTTAGTTCTCACCGTGCCATGATGCACATCGGACCATAGCACAATCACACCAACCAGTTTTGTTTTCTCCACACTTTTTGCCATACATATGTGTGCATGCGCGTGTGTGTTTACGTGTGCATTTGTATGTATGTGTGTGTGTGTGTGTGTGTGCACGCCCTGTGTACGTGCGTGTGTGTTTGTGTGTGTGTTTTTGTGTGTGCGCGCGTGTATGTTTGTGTGTTTAGTGTTTGCTGTCGAAACAAAGAAGACTTCTTAACATAGTAATGATTTATAATGTTTTTAATTATGTCGAGTTAGTCTGTTGCTAATCTCAGTTTTCAGCAGTAGGTGCACGATGTATTCAGAACAGAAGGGAAGAACGGATTTCACACACACACACACACACGCACGCACGCCACACACACACACACACACACACACACACACACACGCACACGCACACATAAATTACATACACATATCATACATGTATCCACACTCGTGCAGCTGGTGATGTTTTTTTTTTCCTCTCTGGACTTTCCCGTTTTCTTTTCTGATGAAGAGCTTGACACAAAATTTTAAAACACTCTTTTTACCGAGCATCAAGCGATTACGTTCCATGTGAACGACCTCTTGTTATTTTGTTAGGTTAGATAATTCGATGTGACAATATATATATATATATATATTCTGAGTTACCTATTCTGGGGTACTTGAAATGTAATGTTCCCTTCTCTCTTTTATATACGCTGATACATTTGCTTAACTACGAATGTGCTGTTTCACTTTAATGATGTTTATTTACCCATCAACTATGATGTTTCGGACGCGTCGTCTGTCATCTTTTCACTGCGAACTGCTAAAGGTTCAAAGCAGTGTTTGTGAATTGAAGTTAAACTCTTCATGTCTTAATTTTTCTTTACTTGAAGTCAATTTCAGAGTTGCCATACACTGTAAGCATGTAGCAAATACATTCCTTTAACTCTAATTTTTCAATCAGAAATTATATTGCCATTTTTTAATGTACTAATCATACTTCTCTCCAAAAAAATAGCTCCCTTTGCTGTTGACGAAAATAAATTCGCAGAAGGGAAGTTTCAGCATCTTCCTTCAATTCTTTTACACCATTTATGTGGCTATTTTCTGACTAGAAAGTTCGCTTTCATGTAAAACAACTATAATTTGTAGTCATTATCCGTAATCTACTCCCTATATACTTCAGAAGCTCTACTTTGCATCGCTTGCAAACTTATATGATCTATGATCATTAAAGAGCAACGACCTCCACAGTTTGGTTTCTTGTTCCCAGGTTAATCAGAATTATAGATTGCAGTGCAGCTCATACACCTTCTCTGTAGTTCGCTTATTTGGTGAAAAAATACCACCAAAGCAACTTAACCCGTGTAAAGGACGGGTGCGTATGATAGTACATATATATATTCGCACATACAGTTGCGGCCGAAATGTTCAGAACGGTATTGTTTTCGTCAGAAAAATAGATATTTTTTATCAAAGTTGTTTTATATTCTATAATTTTCACAGACAATAAATACGATATTATTCGTAATTTGAGAGGATAATACGAAAGTTATGGATGATTTAGCGATTACACCAAAATCTCAGACAATAACAATTAATATTGTATTTATTGTCTGTGAAAATTATAGAATATAAAACAACTTTGATAAAAAAATTATACCTACTTTTCTGACGAAAACAATGCCGTTCTGAACATTTTGGCCGCAACTGTATATATTTTAATAAATTCTTATGAATTTTTATCATGTCTCATATATGTGAACACATCTATGTATATTATGGAGAATTTCGACAATTTGAATGAATATGTATACCGACCTTTGAAATTTGTTTCTCTCTTTCTAAATTTTATATTTCTGAAGCTCCATTAGAATTGCAAAATTGTTGTGCTGCATAAAGTAGATAACTATACTATTTACTTCTTCATTATCTGAAATATTGTCCAGGTAAATCCAGCTGATGAAGACTAATCAAATTTACAATGACAAACGTATTTGAAGAGACCGAAACCTAGGTACTGGATTATCCGATTCTGGATTGTCCATTTATATAATATTCTTCCTAGAGGTAACACAAAATTCGCTGCCCTCACTCGCTTTTTGGCCAGTATATACACAGTGAAGCTTTATTATAGCGTCGTAAATATATCGTAAATGGATTCCAGTTGTAGGCTGCACTGTGGAGAGGAAATGATATAAAGTCTAAAAGATGAGTAACAACAGAAGAAAATAGGTAAAAAGCAAAGAAAAGGTAAAATGAAACAAAGAAGAAAAAGAAAACTGAAACAAAATAATCTTTTTATAAAACGAATAAAGATAAAAAGAAAACAAAGACGAGAAGAACAGAGGGAGAGAATGGAAGGGGGAGGGAAGAGGAGGAATAGAAGTAGAAGAGTAAGAAGAAGAAGAAGAAGAAGAAGAAGAAGAAGAAGAAGAAAAGAACTGTGATTTAATAAGGAGGAATGGTGTATGAAGAATGGAGAGATTTGACAGTGATATGATATTTCAATGGAAACAAAAGAAGATAAGTGACCAACTCTACTTGGAGCCTTGTGGTGTATGTATATGTGAATATATACGCATACGTATATGTGTATGTTTCATCCATAAGCGTTTGCGCGAAAAAGTATATGTTGTCGAACTAAGGACTAACTATTTCTTTGAAGTTCTTATACCCTCAAATATGCATAAATCGGTACATGTACACAAACACATTCACGGACAAACACACACATAGATATAGATAAGCACGAAACAGGTAGTAATTAAACAGTCGACAACTGAGGAGGAGTTAGACTTCTTGTAGTATTTGCCCCGTACTTGTATCTCGTATGTTTATGGATTTTTTGCTCGTTGGTGATGTCCCATATATATATATATATATATATATATATATATATATATATATATATATATACTGAGCTGAGACACCCTTCGGTCATGACTGACCGTGGTATTGCAGCTAGAAAGTTACCCTCCCAGGCACAAGTCCGGGCAATGTTGTTTTATGAAAGACCAGCAGTTGCCCATGCATACCGGCCTCCCCTTTCCATGCCACCAGTGTTAACCAAGGGAAAGGCAGATACATTTCTACAGCTGAGTAAACTGGAGCAACGTGAAATAATGTATCATGCTCAAGAACACAACACGCAGTCCGGTTCGGGATTCGAACTCACAACCTCACGATCGTAAGCTTGACGCTCTAGCCAATGAACCGTGAGGCTTCACTATATATATATATATATATATATATATAAGTTCAGCAAAATTTAGATTCAAATGAATATGGTACTTAAGTCAGATGCACCAGAATTTTGTACGGTATTATCCATATAGCATATATATATAATTATATATATTATCCATATAATATATATATATATATATATATATATGTATATATATATATTTCAATAATATATATAATATATATATATATATATATATATATATATATCATATATATATATATATGTATATATATATATACGAACGTGTGTGGGTGTGTGGGTTGTTGTATGTATGCATGCATACATACAAGTAGATCAATGGCACCCTATTTAAATAGATCAATATATATATACGCACATATACAAACTGAACTTTTGTATGTCATCAGACTTGTAAAAGTGATCTCTAATTCAAAGAAAACTAATTAACCATCCCCGCCGCGGCCTAGATCTTTTAAAAATTGATCATCTACAATAAACTGCAGATAGAGAAATCAATTCAACGCTTCTTTCCTGACCAACGTCTTTGAAAGAATGGAACTATTAACCCTTGTTAACCTATTATCACGATTTATATTCTCCTCTTAAATGTGTCGTGTATACGCTCTTTTCATTTGCAGCTTAACTGGATCACTGGAACAATCACATCACGTGTTTGCCGCATTCGTTTTTCACAGATCAAAAATTTAATTGCTTTGTTGTTAGTTTTTGTTTTATCTTTAAAAGACTATCACCTCCATTCAACATGATGCAAATCTACTTCAGAACCATTAATCATTTAAATACCTCATAAAAGATACCAATGAATTTTCTGCTTTTCTGCTTTATATCAAAACATGTGCGTATTACTTATTACGTTAGGTGAGATGGCAACAAGGTTAATTTCTACTTTAGAAATTACTTATTTCAATAGAATTTTACAACTAATCTACTAAACGTAACAATGTAATATGTGTGTACATATCTTCTCTCTCTCTCTCTCTCTCTCTCTCTCTCCTCTCTCTCTCTCTCTCTATCTATCTATCTACCTATCTATCTCCCCTTGCTCTCTCTCTCTCTGTATATATATATATATATCAAAATAAGCAACAACAATTACTCCGGTAATTTGGTAAGATCGTTTCGTACTACATCATTTTATTAAATGTTGTAAGTATTACCACAGATTTAAGACGCTGAGTACTCATCAGCCAATTATAGAGGTTTTCCATTAATACAAAAATTTTCAAATCAAGTGGCAACATTATAGAGAAGGTAGATATACAGACAAAGATGTGGATTTAACTTTTAAGAACATATGAGGTAGTGGAGTGCCTCCACTGACTGACTAAGATTTGGTTCTTCCAGACTGCTGTAAGGTTGTGAGAGGGAAAAGTAAGTTGAAGGAAGCAATAAAGATTTTCTAATTGTAGAAATGGGGTAAAGGGGTTTCAGAACTCCATAAAAGGAATTCATGTATATATATATACATACATACATACATACCACTAAGCATTTCGGCCAGCGTGCTAACTTTTCTGCCAGTTCGAACTTTTATGTAAATTGGCGTTGCAAGCACATTTGGTGCAGAATCAATTGTAACTCTTTACTCTCTTTTACTCTTTTACTTGTTTCAGTCATTTGACTGCGTCCATGCTGGAGCACCGCCTTTAATCGAGCAACTCGACCCCGGGACTTATTCTTTTGTAAGCCCAGTACTTATTCTATCGGTCACTTTTGCCGAACCGCTAAGTAACGGGGACATAAACACACCAGCATTGGTTGTCAAGCAATGCTAGGGAGACAAACACAGACACACAAACACACACACACGCATATATATATATATATATATACATATATACGACGGGCTTCTTTCAGTTTCCGTCTACCAAATCCACTCACAAGGCTTTGTTCGGCCCGAAGCTATAGTAGAAAACACTTGCCCAAGGTGCCACGCAGTGGGATTGAACCCGGAACAATGTGGTTGGTAAACAAGCTACTTACCACACAGCCACTCATTAGAGTGGCAGTTCGTGAGACTTCCATCAAAGTTGCGTTCTTACATTGTTCGTCTTCCAGACATTTAATAAATATTTAACTGATCATTAAATATTTATTAAAGAATCTCTTTGCCTTATTATTTGGATGATATTTTACACTTCGCTGCACCCACACAACGGTTTTACTGACATGAAACCAGGATTTTCTACACCTGAAGAATTTCGGCATTATTCTGGAATTCGACAGTGTTGATAGCTCAAAACTATCTTCAAATTCCATCCTGAAGGTAGGCCTATTTTTTAAGGTGTTCATTACATTGCTCGTGTGTATACTTATCGTAAGATTGGTGGTTTTTGAAGCTTTCGCTTTCATTTTTGACAAGCAGTATTTTTACCCTTCTTTTATTAAAATATTTAATATTATACTTATTAAAGTAGAAGTTATGCTAACCGCCTCATAATTGCTGTTTTTAACAGCAATAATGCTTTTATATCGTTACTTTTTTGTTGTTTACGATGGTTTCTCTTTAAACGGAGTGGAGCGTTTAAAGTTCGAAACGCACACGTGTTAACGTAGTGAATATTTTGGAAATAGATGTTACTATCTCCAACTGAAGAGTGCAAAGCATGTTTTCTAATGCACAGCGTGAAATCAATTGATATTGGAGTATGTAAACTATCTTCAAATTCCATTCTGAAGGCAGGCCTTTTTTAAGGTGTTCATTGCATTGTTCGTATATGTATTTATCGTAGGATTGGTGGTTTGAAGCTTTCGCTTTTATCTTTGGCCAGCGATACTTTTACCCTTTTTATTCAAATATATATATATATATTTGTGGTTTATATGATACGTACAGCATGTTCCCGTTCGGAATCCATTTAACCGCAGAGCTTATTTAGAGCTGATCTTAAACTAAACGCCAATAACAGTAAATTACATGATAAGCTGCAGGGATCTGGAGTCTGCGTCCATGGGTTGTATTTCTGTTATAATTATTTCCTATAAGCCACATTTCTGATACGTTCCACAAACTTCGAATGTCAAAGCTCCGGTATGATCTTTACATTGAAAGGAGACGGAATAATCCTCGTTTCATCTCTCTGCATACGATGAAATAAATATCAGTAACATACTTCGATTTATTCATTTGAATATATTGATCTATTTAAATAAGGAGTTATTGATCTACTTCAAAAGATAAACGGCAAAACGCGATTACGTCAATTCTCAATAAAATTATCGATCATGGCAAGTGATAAACACGTGGTAGACTCCGTACGCGAAAGAAGCGCCATGTGACCTCCTATCTCAGTCGAGGCCATTCGCTTCTACGTACTGTAGTGACCTGAGTAAAGACACAAATGTAAAATGCTCACATTTTAATCTACTCAATTTAGCATAAGTTCCCAGAGATAAGTAAATGAATTTAAAGAATATTACGAGGAACAGGTTATAATTATTTTCTTGGTATAAAATAGTGTTGTATAAAATAGGACAGAACAAGTTATATTACTCAATATCAAAACTAAAACCGCAGGCGTTTTGTTGAGTAATCAGTAGGACAGAATTGTGGTTGAAGAGTATAAAGGATGATAATAATTACAAGTTCATTATTTACATTATATACATTTGACGGATATTTGTCCTCATCTTGTTTGTTATTAACACAACGTTTCGGCTGATATACCCTCCAGCCTTCCTCAGGTGTCTTGCGAAAATTTCGAAGCTGGGTTCTCATTCCTAAGGTATTGTTCGATGTTGTTGTTGTTGTTCTTCTTCTTCTTATTATTATTATTATTATTATTATTATTATTATTATTATTATTATTATTATTGTTGTTGTTGTTATTTATGTCACTGCCTGGAATCGAACTCGGAATCTTGGGGTTAGTAGCCCGCGCTCTTAACAACCAAGCCATATGCCCAGGTTCGAAATTTCCGCAAGACACCTCAGAAAGGCTGGAGGGCATATCAGCTGAAACGTTGTGTTAACAACAAACAAGATGAGGACAAATATGTGTCAAATGTAAATAATGCAAATAATGGACATAATTCCTCATCTCTTAAATATAGAACTGTAATTGCAAGTTATTATACCAAGCACGAGGAGGTGAACACTGCAAAGCAGGAAGTAAGCGCCTAATAATTTGAGAAGGCATCTAAATTTGATCGTACAATCACGCAGGATTATTTTGCTATCAATTGGTATTTTCTCTTAACAAAACCTATATAATTGTTGATGGAGAAATTTCAATTTTCCATCACATGAAACCTATTTAAACATCTAATAAGATGTTTTCAGAGGTCTGGGTAAAATATATGTAGAAGAGAAGAAAAATCTAGATTATAGTCAGAGTAGCTGGAATCTTCATCAACGAGCATAGTGTTTGAGGACGAACATGCATTTGCAGTGAAACGTATTTTATGGTTTTAATTTAATTTGAAAGCCTATCTTTTCAACTAATTGCGAATTTCAGAAAAACCTATTTATATTTCTTCATTAGCATTTGTAATTATTTGTTTAAATTAATTACAATTGGGTTTTCAAAATAGAAACTGCACAGAAATCTCGTAAAGTTAAATAAAAAATCAGTGTGCATGCTTGCATGTGTGTGTGTGTGTGTGGTGTGTGTGTTTGTGTGTGTGTGTGTGTGTGTGTGTGTGTGTGTGTGTGTTTGCGTGTGTGTGTGTGTGTTCGCGCGCATTTACTCCGAACTGACAACAAATTTGGAGACACGTTGGAGCATCAGAGAAAAGGCGAACACTCTGCGCTGCGAGCTCAAATCTCGCTTTCGGCCTTCACTTTTGTGGTGATCCACAAAAATCTCAATCCGTTGGGCCGAGTGACGGATTACAAGACTGTTATTTATCATACAGGTCTTTGCGTTCTTACGGTGACGCGTGCAGAGATACAAGTACCGTCTTGTATCGATCTTACCTTCTTTTTCAAAAATGTCGGAGACATGTAGAACGCAGCATTGAATGCGTGGACATGTCATTCTTCCATAAAACACCTTTAATCTACTTGCGACTAAGAGAGAAATTTTCCAGTTCCAGAACCCGAAGTCAAGCATGACTGTAGTGGGCCCTATTATATTTTGAAATTGCCCATCTTTTAAACATTTTTTTAAAGATTTTATAAATAATTATATCTTATTAAAATAATAGTTTTAACCGGTTATTCAATATTATTTAGTAATGTGGACTCATAAGAAGTCATTTGGAGCCACTGTAGACGCGTAAGAAAGTTCCCCAAGGTCTGATCTAGAAATTGGACGAATGAGATGAATTATGATAATGGTAGTTTCTTGTAGTCCGAGAAGGGCGGTTCGGTAATTCTGAGGAACAACCGGCACAAATGACTTGTTTATAGAAATCCAATGTTTGTTCTGTACATTACCTCATTCCTTCTATCAGGTTGCCGTAACCTGTATGGTGGAACACTCATCAGATGTCGAAGTGATTGCAGAGCAACGTGAGAGGAGGTGTCTTGCTCAAAACACAAAGTATCCCCCGGTCCAAGAATTGAAACCACGACCTTGCGATCTTGAATGCAACACCAGAAACGCTAGGCCATGCACACTCACAAGAGGAATTATATACATAATATAACTGACATAATGAAAACTGATCTTGTTATGCATGGACTTGAATGAAACAATTCACCTTGCGCTATGGTTGTGGAACATACTATTTTACTTGCTTCAGTCCTTTGACTGTGGCCATGCTGGAGCACCGTCTTTAGTGAGCAAATCGACCCCAGGACTTATTCTTTGTAAGCCTAGTACTTATTCTATCGGTCTCACTGGTTGTCAAGCGATGTTGCGGGCACAAATACAGGCATACAAACACACACACACACACACACACACACACACATATATATATATATATATATATATCAAGTTTTGGTCTTGATATTAACTCTGACGCGCACTCTTCACCTTTCTGTCCCTTCCCTATTCTTTGATTTTCTTTTTCCTCTACTTAACTTGTCTCTTCCTCTCTCTCTCTCTCATTCTTCACTCTCTCTCTCCTCCTCACCATTCTTCATGGTTTCCTCGCAGCCATTCCCCTTCTTCTCTCCCTTCCTCTTGCTCCTCCTCCCCCCTTCCCGTCGTCCACCCGCGACGATACTTCCGCTCTGACTGTCTTTCTGGCCTTTCAAGGTAACTGGACGACATTCTTCCTGCTCCCCTGTCGTTCACAAAAAATTCTGCGTTTGCAATACTTTTTTCGTTCGGCGTTAACAGCCCTTCTTATCTTGTTTTTCCCTGTCCTGTCTTTTACTGTTTATATTTTTGTACTGTCGTTACTGTCCTGTTTTTTTACCATTTTTTTACCATTTTTTACCCCTCTGCGAAAAGATCTCAGAATTTTAATTGATTTGCTTTTCGCAGGAAGGAAAGTTTCTTGTCGAAGATACGTTTCGCTTTTATCCTTCGAAACGT
>NC_042998.1:62962826-62987826 GCF_006345805.1 Octopus sinensis | reverse complement strand
TAAAAATATGTTTATAATTTGTATATATTTATTTTATTATAAATGCAAAACAACACCACAGAGGAATCGATTTAAGCTTAAATAATAAACCGCGATAGGTGAACCGCGATGTGGCGAGGTAATACTGCATATACACATACACACACGCACACTCATATAAATGTATAAATATAAGTGGTTGTGGTGGGATTGTATTAGATTTGTTAAAAATATTCAATTTCTGGCAGTTAATGTGTGCAAAACTATTAGATTCATAGGAATTTTAGGCTATTGACGAAATTGCGAAATTTGTCCATTTGAAATGTACAATGACAATAATGTTGATGGAGGTCGTTTTGGTGCTTCTGGAGGTTATCGTCATCATCGCTGTCGCCGTCCTCGTCGTCGTGTTCATCGTCATCATCTTAGTAGTAGTAGTAGTAGTAGTAGTAGTAGTAGTAGTAGTAGTAGTAGTAGTAGTAGTTGTAGTAATAGTAGTAGTAATAGTAGTAGTAATAGTAGTAGTAATAGTAGTAGTAATAGTGGTGGTAGTGGTGGTAGTGGTGGTGGTGGTGGGGAATTGTATTCGTCACTGTATGTCAAGAATATCAATCATGAATTCTCTCTTGCTGCTAGTGCTGTAGCTGCTACTAATGATGATGATGATTATGATTATGATGATGATGATGATGATGATGATGATGATGATGATAAGGAAGAGGAAGATGAGAAGGAAGGGGAAGAAGAAGAAGGAAGGGTAAAGAGTTGAAGGGTGTGGAGGATGTCTTCGATGACGACGACGTCTCTGGTTATAATGATGACAATGACGACGATAAGAGCGATGGCGTTGGTGGTGTGACAACAGCATATGTTGTGGGTAAATAACCCTCCCCACTTGCACACACATACACAGATACACACACGCACACGCACACACACCCATTTAACGCCAATTTCGAACCCATTTGGCTTTGTCACTGAAAACGAAATATTTGAAGAGAAAAGGAAAATGGCGACCGAGAAAGTAAAATAATTTTGTAACAATCTTGTACAGATGATATTCGACACTTTTTTGAAATTTTCTTACAATTCAATAGAGAATAGTACACCATGAAGGCATTTTTTGTAAATTTAAATATCAGCGGAAAGAAAATATAAAACAGCTTGTTTTTTAGCAATTTTTATTGGCGTATTTCCATTTCTTTTACTTTACAAGTTCCTGTTTCATTTTTCCATATTTTCATAATTTTCTCTCCTTTTTCTTTAAAACGCATTGAACAATTTATAATATTGCTTCGTTTTTGTTTATTCATTTTGTTTTCGTCATATTTTTCCCGAAATGCACATCGAACGATTTTTATTATATTTTTTCCGAGTCTTACGTAATCGTTGATGTTTATTTTACAAGAAACTTCACTATATTTCTTTTTCTTGTATTGAAAAATATGTCATGAAAACATTTAGATATTTTATATTATCGTTATATATATACGTTTTGATCACGTATCTTTTTTTCTTTTGCAAGTAATGTAATATGCCTTATGTGGGAAATTGTGAAATGGAAGCAATGCAGTACCCTGATGTACGTATTCATGTCTGTATGTATGTGTAGGTGTCTGCATGGTGTGAGTGTATGTGTGTGTATGTGTGTGTGTGCGTGTCTGTGCGTGAGTGTGTGTGTGTGTGAGTGTTTGTATGTGTGTATGTGTGTGTGTTTGTGTGTTTGGGTTTCTGTCTTTTCGTCTGTGTCTGTCTGCGTCTGTGTGTCTCTCTGTGTGCGCCTTCTTGTTCGTACGTGTATTTGTAGGTGTGTGTGAGTACGTGTGTGTCTGTGTGTGAGTGCGTGTGTCTATGTGTGGGAGTGCGTGTGTGTGTGACTGTGTGTGTATGTATGTGTGGGGGATTCTGTGTCTTTGTGTGTGTCTGTGTGTGTGCTCGCTTATTTGTAAGTGTATTTGTGTGTGCGTGTTTGTCTATGTGTCTCTGTGTGAGTGTGTTTGTGTGTGAGTGCGTTTGTGTCTGAGTGCATGTGTCTGAATTTTGTGTATGTGTGTGTGTGTGTGTACCTATGTTTTTTTCTGTTTGTCTTTTACTGCCTGACAGCTGGTTTTGGCTTGCTTATATGTCCGTAAGCTTGAAGTTCAGCAAAATGTGACTGGCAGATTAAGCAACATCAATCATATAAATACAGGGTTAAATTTAATCCATCAACGGACTACTTACGATGAATCAACCCTAGATTCCAACGATGCACTACAGAGTTTTTGATTTACTGAAGAATCTACTCATTAACTGAGCGCAAGGAGCGCCTGAGTATTTTGCAGATATGGGTGGATATACTTAACTTAATTCTCATTGAGTAAATACACACGAAACAATACACGGGCTTTACTTTAGAATTCCAAATACAAAGTTTTCTATGGTTTTTCTCACAATTTTCTGTTACCTAATTTTCTTCTTCCAGTGACTGCAACCGACACACCACTCACAGTGCTGCATCATCAATGTATTATCCCCATTCTTATTTAGCAGATTTTCATGTTCATGTTGTGTATCCCAGCCAATAACGTCCATCGAGTTGGGTAGTATTCGTCCTCTGTTAGGTTACAGAATTATTCAAAATATAACATTAAATTGATGTGTTGTTCAGCATGGTAGTAATTACTAGCAAGACCTGATCTACGTTAAGCAATATTGGCATAAGATTGACGGAATGTGTTCATAAAAATTGTCTTTGCTCTTGTGCGGAAAACATGAGATGTCTTAACATCCCTGCGAGAAAACTGTTGGGGTCCATTAAGAGAGTCGTGAAGATCATTCTTTGTCAATAGTCCCTACACACAGGCGGTGAGCTGGCCGAAACGTTAGCACGCCGGGCGAAATGCTTAGCGGTATTTCGTCAGTCTTTACGTTCTGAGTTCAAATTCCGCCGAGGTCGACTTTGCCTTTCATCCTTTCGGCGTCAATAAATTAAGTACCAGTTACGCACTGTTCTTGTCTGTTCTTGTTTGTCGTCTCTGTGTCTAGCCCCTTGTGGTTAGTAAAGAAATAGGTATTTCGTCTGTCTTTACGTTCTTGAGTTCAAATTCTGCCGGGGTCGACTTTGCCTTTCATCCTTTCGGGGTCGATAAATTTTGTACCAGTTACGTATTTGGGTTGATCTAATCGACTGGCCCCCCTCCCCGAAAATTTCGTGTCCTGTGCCTAGAGTAGAAAAGAATATTCTCTACACATGTTGTGAGCAAGGAAAGCCTTCTGGAGTTCAAAATACTTGATTATCATATATTTTCAAGCTATTAGAAATACTCCAACATCGTCCCGCACTTTCTTACAGTCTGTAAACAAATAACCAAGGCACTGGGACTCACTAACTTCTTTCAGCTTGGTGCCATCGATGGAGCAAATTGCAAGGTGGCCTAAGGTTTCTCAAAATGCTTGCGTCTAACGGGGATTGTACAAAGGCACCTTGTCCAAGATTCCAAGATGCCAGTCATTGAGATAGACCGTAGGACCACATGTTTTGAAGTAATGCTCTAGATGCTCCACCAGTGACCAAATCCATATAAACGTTCACATATATGCATTGTTACATGAAAATATATGCCATAATTTCACATCTCATATTTGTATAACGTGCGCGTATATGAAATAAATATTTTTGGATAAAATATTAAATGTCTAAAAGAGCATGCTTCACAACCACATAACAAATTTAAACCCAAACAATTCAAAGCAAGGCATGCAGATATATATTGAATAGAATTATATAACGCATATGATAAATATTTCAAGAAAATTTTAATTCAATCCTTGGGGGAAATTATTCTTTAAAACATTTAATACTTAATACTTTTATTTTAAATATCCTTTTACAATTTCAAAAAAAATCTAAGTACCTTAACATATAGATATATACAGATGCACACACACCCCACAGATAGGAAAATTACACATTTACACACATGCTTGCATATAAACATACAAACACAAGTAAATATCCTGATAATGCGTAATACAATTGTATAGGATGTATACTGCTATATACTTAGAATTATCTGTACCACGCAAAATATACAGGTATATACTTAATGGAATTATGACAGAACATGAAAAAATATACTGGTCTATAATTTCAAGAACTATATATATATATATATAAATACAAATTATGCTGGTATGGACGTAAGAGAGTTTTATACATCAAATAGAATATACTGGATTAAGAAGTATAAATAGCTTGCAAAATATACAAGTACATATGTAACAGATATAAAGCGTATATGTATAGAGAGAGAATATTTGCTGATATTCTCTTAATACAAGAATATAGAACAGATAAACTATGCTGCTATACACTTAATACAATTATAAGGAACACACAAAATACGAGGATATGTTATATAACTATATAGAACATTTAAAAAACTGTGTTATGAAATATATAACGCGAGAAACTTTGCCTCACACACAGCCAGATTCTCACAAACACACATACACACGCATCTACATACGCATGCACACACATTCACACAGACTTACGCACACAAACATATACAGACGCATAGATACTCACATGCATAATAAAATTTGGGTAACAATGACACTCACATACGAACGAAGTTACATTCGAAAATAAACGCTATATTTTGACGATGTTAAAAAATAAACGCCATGATCACACTCACTCCATTCAGCACATATTAAAAAACATCAAAATTAGTTTCACGTTCCTTCATCATATATTTTTTTAATACCTTAATAAATTCATTAGCAAAAACCAGCCGAGTGGGTTATCTATTCAACTAAGCCTAAAGTCACTTACAGTTTCATTTTCTCTGCTCACATCCATCACTAATATCTCCTTGTCTTTTGTATTTCTTTTTTTTTTTTTAATTTTATCCTTTATCTCATACAATTGAATGCTTCTATTCTTTCTTAAAGAAGCAATCTCCTCATTCTGCATAACAACATTGATAGCAGATTCTTAACATGAGGCTTTCTAATTTTTCTGTATAAAAACTTGGAAAAGCTAATTGAAACTTCCGTTTGAATAAACATTTAGATAAAACGTGAAGCCCCATTGAAAATTAGTTTTATAAAGAATTTGACGCTTCTATTTGTACGGAATCCCCTTCTTTAGTAAATGTTCTATGTTGTGCTTGGTGCTTAAACTTGCATAAAATAAAGGAACATAATATAGATAGATAGATAGATAGATAGATAGATAGATAGATAGATAGATAGATAGATAGATAGATAGATAGACAGACAGATAGATAGATAGAAAGATAGATAGATAGATAGATAGATAGATAGATAGATAGATAGATAGATAGATAGATAGATAGATAGATAGATAGATAGATAGATAGATAGATAGATGAATGCGTATAAGTTAAATATATTTATAGACACGGGATGGGAACAGTAACACGGGGGTGAATTGAACACAAGATATTCAACTGGCCTTGCTGTCTTTAAAATCATGGAAAAACTAGCGGGGAAAATCTGGACAGGATTGCGAAAATACATAGTTATTATAAAAACATTTGGCTGCTATATAAGTGCATGTATATATATATATATATATATACATACACTTATATAGCAGCCAGATGTTTTTATAATAACTATGTATTTTCGCAATCCTGTCCAGATTTTTCCCGCTAGTTTTTCCATGATTTTAAAGAGAGCAAGGCCAGTTGAATATATATATATATATATATTAGCAGAGATACCCGGCGTTGCTCGAGTTACATACAATTGAAGAATTAGACCTTTCTGTTATATTTTCTCTAATGAACTGGAATATCTCTGTTTCGATTTCCATCAAAATTTCAGATGAGGGTTATTTCTTTCTTTACACACACCCCAAAAATGGTAATCATGCCACATATATCCCATACTACCGATTTTATGCGCATATTCCAAAATTCCAGTCTTATTGAACCTGTTAAAAAGATTTTGCTCCTGAAAAATGAAGGTCATAGAGCTCTAGAATGTGACAGTTAAGGCCCCTGTTGGGGGTGGGCATCTTAATGTTAACCAGAGAAGTTGAATTGTTGAGAATCTTTTTTACTTGGGTCTTATATCTATTGTTTCAATTTCTTTGAAATAGGGAATATATGTTCACTGGGTTGGTAAAAGAGAGCAAAGCTACAGGAAACCA
Source organism: Octopus sinensis (assembly GCF_006345805.1). NCBI lineage: Eukaryota > Metazoa > Mollusca > Cephalopoda > Octopoda > Octopodidae > Octopus > Octopus sinensis. The sequence goes on along the minus strand of NC_042998.1, from coordinate 62,981,678 downwards.
AAAGACGAATGATCACAATAAGCAATCAGTTACCCTACCCTAGTCGTTACCATCCCAATGTAGGATTCCTCATCATCCAGGTAACAGGCACAGCCGTAAGATGCATTACGAATATATAGCAACTGGAAGGGCGTGACCCAACTGAAATCAACATTAACAACTGTGTGACGTGAGGGCTAAGGAGAAATGAAAGTTGGAGTTTGCAAATGACCACTATACTGATATGTAACTGGACAGAATAAATTTACAATATATAAAGGTCTTTGAATAACCAGTCACTCATCTGGGAAGGCCTTGAAATGAATGTCACCATCTGGGGACTATGTGTGACCGAGTGATAATAAAAAGACTGAAAGAAGGTCTGCAATCAAAGAACTTTACTCAGCAATTTGCAGCTGAATCAGCGGAGGCAAAAATGCCTCTCATTTACTTGACAATTTGTGCAGCACATTGCAGAAATCACAATGTAAGTATATGTGAAAGCAAACTGTTACACTGTTGTACCATTGAATTACAAATAATGCACAACTTTTATGCTCGGGTAACCCTTCAGCTTCCGAGAGCACAACTGTATTCGTTTTTGCTTTGATAAAATGACAAAATTGTGGGTGTTAAGTCCCCATGGTGGGGTCTTTCGAACTTGTAAGAAGATGAAATTTTATAAATATTACTTCATTTGTGTCTAATATCTATCGTTAAAATTTCCTGAACAGCAAAAATATATGAATTGTCATGGGGGTTATGGCCCTTATGCATATAATATAATTTCCAAATTTCATAAAGATCCATTCAGTACTTTCGACCTAGTTTTGGATCAAAAAAGAAATGACTAAAGTTTGAGAGTTAAGGGTCCCATTAGGGTTTTATATCTATATCTATATTTATCTATCTATCTATCTATCTATCTATCTATCTATCTATCTATATATATATATATATATATGTATGTATGTGTGTGTGTGTGTGTAGATAGATAGATAGATAGATAGAGATATATACACACACACATACAAAGTTAATTGATAGATACAACTGACTGGGCAAACAAAAATATGAGACACAGCCTAGTGCTTTTTTATGTTGATAAGCCTGGTACTTATTGTATTAGTTTGTTCTTGTGAAACCAGTAAGTTAAGTGGATGTAAATAAATGAACAGCAGCTGTGAAGCTGTGATGAGGACGAAACACAGAGACAAAGACACACACGTACACTTACATATATATATACATATATATACGATTGATTTGTTTCAGTTCCTGTCTACGAAATCCATATATATTGTTGCTGGCATCCTTTTTGTCTCGGGAGACAATGGAGTTGCGCATAAAATAATCTAATCCGGGCTTTACATTTCATGTCCTAATACATCTTCTGCTGTGGCTGTGTAGTCCTATCCTGGATAAACATTCCCTCTGGCAGGCGGCGCAAATGTAGCTAACACTTTGCCTGGCTGGTTGTAATGTCATACTTTCTTGTTGACGTCTTTTCTTGTCTTTCCATTTCTCCTTTCTATGTCACTCTTTATGTTCCCTCTTTTACGGTACGTCGCCAATCTCTACGGTTGCTGGTAACTGCTTCCAGTTGGTAATATTGATGTTGCAGGTACTCATGTCCCTTTTGCAAACATCCTTGTATCGTAAGCACGGTCTTCCTACAGACCTAGTGCCCCTAGAAAGCTCTCCGTACAGTATGTCTTTGGGAATTCTGCTATCTTCTATACTGCTAACATGTCCTAGCCATCTCATACGTCTTTGTTTGAGGAGTGCAAACATGATTGGTATTCCTGCTTGCTTGAGGACATTTTTGTTGCGGACATGATTCTACCATTCGATGCGAAGGATTTTCCGGAGGCAGAGCAGGTGAAAGATATTTAGGCGACATATGGCGTCGTATGGCGTATGTATGGCGTCCAAATCTTACTTCCATACAGTAGAGTGCTAAATACACATGCCTGGTAAATATTCCTGTTTTGGTCTTGGTCAGCTTATTGTTGTCCCATGCTCGTTTGGATAGTTGGGTCATCATAGCAGATGCTTTGCCAATGCGTATATTGAGCTCAGCATCAAGGGATAGGTTGTAGGTGACGGTAGAGCTAAGATAGGTAAACTTCTCCGCCACTTATAGTCTGTGGTCACCAATATGTATGTTCGGGATGTCCGATGTAGCCTGACCCATGATGTTGGTCTTCTTGAGGCTGATAACTAAGCAAAAGTCGCTACATGCTTGCTCAAAACAGTTGATGAGCCTTTGTAGGGCTTCTTCTGTGTGTGATACCAGAGCGGCATTATTAGCAAATGGCACCTCCTTGATCAGGACGCTTCTGATTTTGGTCTTGACACGCAGACACGAGAGATTGAACAGTTTCCCGTCACTTCTACTGTGCAGAAACACTCCATCATCTGCTGTCTGAAAGGCATGTGACAGCAGCAGCGAGAAGAAGATGCCAAATAATATAGGAGCAAGGGCACAACCTTGCTTTACCCCGTTTTTTATTTCGAAGGTGGTTGATGTTGAACCATTGTGCTGTATGGTGCCTTGTATTTCATCATGGAAAGATTTGATGATCCTCAGCAGCTTTGGTGGACATCCGATTTTTGGAGCAGGATGAAGAGGCCTTTTCTACTTACCAGGTCAAAGGTCTTTGTCAGATCAATGAAGGCCATATATAATGGTATTTTATGCTCTCTGGACTTCTGAAGTTGGCGTATGGAGAATATCATTTCAATAGTTGATCTGCTTCTTTTAAAGCCACACTGCGATTCTGGATAAATTCGAGAAGCAAGCAGTAGTAGCCTGGACAGGATAACACGAGCAAAGGCCTTTCCAACAGTGCTTAGAAGAGATATTCCACGGAAATTGTTACAATCACCATGTAAACCTTTGTTTTTGTAAAGCGTAATGATGTTAGCATCCCGCATATCCTGAAGAACTGTACCCTCTCCCCAGCACTGACACAGAAGCTCATGAAGGTGCCGACCAGGATAGTGTTTTTGTCGGTTTTGATGATCTTTAAGGGGATGACGTCTTTTCCCGGATCATTGTTACTTACTAGGGAGTCAATAGCCTTGGTGTGCTCTGCTATAGATGGCAGACTACCAAGTTCACACATGACTGGCAAGATCTTGACACCCTCGATTGCAGCCTCACCTACCGTGGTCTCCCTATATCTATTTGCTTGCTTTGGTCCTTGATGAGATCTCCAGTAGTTGATTTCAGAGGGGCTGACTTGGTTGCGGATGGACCGAGGGTCTTCTTCAAACTGGCATACATCCCATGGGTGTCGCCACTGTCAGCAGCTGACTGGATACTCTGACAGATTTCCTGCCAATACCTATTTGCACAGCATCTGGCAGTCAGTTGGGTTTTATTTCTTGCCTTTCTGAGTTCTTCGAGTGACTTTGTAGAAGAATCACTCTTGCATTGCATCAGAGCTGCACGCTTTGTTTCGATAACTGTTTCCAGCTCTGAGAGCACAGCACTGAACCAATCTGGGTTTTGCCTTTCTCTCATGCCGAAAGTATCTATTGATGTGGTATACAAAGTTTCCCTGATATAATTCAACCTACTTTCAGCAGAGGAGGTTGGGCAGCTACTGAGGGCAACCTTGATAGAAACAGCAAAACATTTTCGCGGTGTAGCGTCCGAGGTTCTGGCAGTGTTACTGCGTGGTCGGACCATTTTCTTGGAGTGATGGACTTTCTTAGGCAGAATCTTCACTCTGCTTCTTATTAGTGAATGATGTATTTCACAATCCGCACTGTGGTAACTACGGGTCAGTTGAACAGAATTCAAAAAGGATCTTCGTGTAATGATGAGATCCAGCTGATGCCAGTGGTGAGATCTTTGATGTCTCCAAGATGCCTTGTGGGATGTCTTCTTGGCAAAGAGTGTGTTGGTGATGCACGGGTTATGGTATGTGCAAAATTCAAGTAGTCTGTGACTATTGTCATTCATGTTGCCCATATCAAAACACATACACTTACATATATACATACATATATATACGATCGATTTGTTTCAGTTCCTGTCTGCGAAATCTCTATATATATATATGTATACACACACACACACACACACACACAAAGATAAATTGATAGATACAACTGAGTGGGCAAGCAAAAGTATGAGACACTGCGAGGTGCTTTTTTTATATTTTGATAAGCCTGGTACTTATTCTATCAGTTTCTTCTTGTGAAACCAGTAAGTTATAGGGATGTAAATAAACGAACACCAGTTGTGAAGCAGTGATGAGGGAGAAACGCAAAGACCCACACATAGACTTACATATATTCATGCATATACATACAATTGATTTCTTTCAGTTTTTGTCTACAAAATCCACTGACAAGGCTTTGGTTGGTCTAGGGCTTTAGCAGAAGACACATGCCAAGTTACCACACAGTGGGACTAAACTGAGGACCATGTGTTTTGGAACCAAGTTTGTTACCACACAGCCAAACCTGCACCTATGTATGTGTGTGTGTTTTGGAGGTGTGTGTATGGGTGTATATATATGTATGCATGTATATATGTGTATATATATATGTGTATATATATTACATGTACATCTATGTATATATATATATATATATATATACATCTAGATATACATGTATATCTATAGAAATACATCTATACATATACATGTATATATATATATATATATATATATCCGTATACATACAATAGAGAGATGTTTTTATTTCACTTTTAAGACGTAATACTGAAATAGTGGAGAAGATATATTGCCGTGGGCCCGCCCTAGGCAAGAAGTTAAACATTTTTTTGCCCATGACATTACATGGAGCCTAAGTAAGGAATGTGTTATATTTTAATGAAATTGGTTGTGTAGTTCTCAAGTTTTAGGGATTCACACAGACAGACAGACAGACAGACAGCTAGACGGACAGACAGCTAGACGAACAGACAGCTAGACGGACAGACAGACAGACAGGCAGACAGACACACATTCTCATTTTAATATATATAGATATACTAGGAAGGGATTAGCATTAGCTAAAGACTTGGAGGAAGCAACGGAATCTGGCTCTGCATTTCAGGTGACGGCCAAGAGACTGGCGTTAAACCAGCATCTCGAACCCCAACATATGGATTGCATTGTTGTAGCCAGGATTCGTACATTGGGTTGTGAAGGAATCAAGGCAGCAGAATGGGTCCGAGTGGTGGAAGCCCAACGGGCAACGATGGCACAACTCGATCTTTGATGAACCAAAGAGGTAAGTTGATAAACGAGCCCGAAGAGATGCGTGAGGTCTTTCAGGAGCACTTCACCCAGGTTTTCGGGGTGGGGTAAGTGGACCGGACAGTAAGAGAGACCTAACGGATTTCCTCGCCGGGCTGCCGCGCCTCTCGGAGCTTGACGCGGAGTGTTGTGACGGGCCGATCACGTCTGAGGTGGTAATTGAGGCTATGGTGCACCGCGACGCGGGTAAGGCACCGGGACTGGATGGTCTACCAACTGTATAAGAGTATGCCAGACTTGTTCGGGCACCTGCTGGCGAATGTCTACGCGAACTGGCAGCAGAATGGGTTCATTCCCAGATCTGTGCACCGGGGAGTAGTCAGGCTTGTCAGTAAGGACCCGAAGAAGGGGGGACTGCATTGATAATTTTTGGCCCATCACTCTGCTAAACACAGAGTTGAAAATTTTGGCCAAAATCTTTTCGAAAAGACTGGCGCTTGTCGCGGATGGCTTGATCGGGAAGGCACAGGCATGTGCCGTTTCCCTGTAAAACCATTCAGGATAATATCCATCTTCTACAGTACACTGTAGAAGGGTTTCATAATGATTCTTGCAAGGGAGGGACAGTGGTCGATTTAGACCAATCAAAGGCTTTTGATAGGGTAGACCATCATTACCTGGTGTCCGTTCTGGCACAGTTCGGCCTGGGTATTAGTTTCCTCAAGTGGATCATTGGAATTTATAACAACATCGACTCGGTAGCTCGGGTGAACGGCTTTTTATCTAAGCCGCTCAGCTTCCAACGCTCGATTCGTCAAGGGTGTCCTTTCTCCCCGCTTTTGTATATAATGGCTCTTGAGTCATTGCTGCGAAAGTTGAGCCAGGGAGGGTGGAGGTGACCAATGTGTTCATCGCATCGGTAATCACCTACCGCCTAACCGTCGTTCTCTGCCCTGATTCGTGGTTGAGTAAGCTGGAAAGACAGCTCTTCCGCTTCTTGTGGAAGTGTTTGAATACGCTTGTGAGACGCTCTATTTGCTGCCAACAACCGTTAAAGGGTGGGCTACGGATGCCTTGGTAGATGATGCGCAGGCACGCGCTGAGGTTGAGGCATCTGTGGCTCCATCTGGATGGTAATCGGGTGTTGTCTCCGCTGGAAAAACAGTTGTTTCCCAAGTTCACTTGCTTCGGTGGACTGGAGATCTGGTTCTATCGTAGATCGAAGTTGGGTACATGGTGTACGGAGTGTCGTAAGACTCTCCGGATATTCCATCTCTCGGGCAACACCTGCGGTAGTGGTTCTATCACATTCTTCTATAGAGGGTTGGTAGAAGCGAAATGTGACGATAGCTTGGGGAAGCTCTAGGTCTCGACATTAATCATCTGGCCAATCTGTTCCAACATACATTCGGGTCGAAGACACTGGATAACTTCCAGACGTCTTTGGCATGGCAATGTTACCGAGGAACATTATCTGTCCGGGACAAACTCGCAATCATGGTAGCCCTAACCCACCGATCTGTCCAAGATGTGGGTGAGTCAGGGAAACCGTCCCGCATGCTATTGTTCAGTGAATGCTGACAGACGTTGACATTTGTAAACAATTGTCCAACGAGAATGGTGTTATTTTTACACCATAAACCGTCCGCAACCGTTTGAGAGAATTTGGACTACATGGACGAATCGCTAGGAAAAAGCCAATAATATCCGAGAAAGTCGACTCAAACGTCTTAATTTCGCAAAAAAGCCATACTCAATCGACAGCCAAAGAGTGCTGCAGAGTCCTTTGGAGTGACGAGTCACGCTTCTAAATATTTGGATCAGATGGTAAAACATATGTCAGACGTCGCCCAACCGAGGAATTCCATCCGAAATGCGTGAAAAAGACGACGCAAGCCGGGGTGGGGGTGATGGTGTGAGCGGCATTTAGTAGCTTTGGTGTTGGCCCTCTAGTTAAAGTTCATGGAAAGCTAAATAGTGTAGGTTTTATGAGTCTAATAAAGGAGCCGAGCCGAGATGAGCCGAGCCGAGATGAGCCGAGCCGAGATGAGCCGAGCCGAGATGAGCCGAGCCGAGATGAGCCGAGCCGAGATGAGCCGAGCCGAGATGAGCCGAGCCGAGCCGCTCACCTCACTGTGGTGTCGTAGCCGTGGACAGTGAGCCCAACGGCGCCCAGAGCTTTGCCCATGACACTCCCTGGATTCTAAGTAAGGCATGTGTAAAATCTGAATGAAATTGGTTGTGTAGGTTTCAAGTTTTAGGGATTCACAGCGACAGACAGAGAAAGACAGACAGATACACATTCTCAGTTTTATATATATAGACAGATCAACAAAACTCTATCTTCATTAACACACATAAAGACATCTTTCTCTCTCTCTCTCTCGCTCTCTCTCTCTCTCTCTCACACACACACACACACACACACACATAAACATACCCATACTCAAGAAAATACAACAGAAATATCACTTATTTTATATTGCAATGTATGTATGTATATATATATATATATATATATAATATATATATATATATATATAATATAAATATTTAAATAATGAGGGAGATAAATTAATATTAATTTTAATATCAATTTAATACCAGTAGTCTAGCATACAAAAAATCTGAGAAGTCAGAGTATATATATATATATATATATTATATATATATATATTATATATATATATATGTATGTATATACTTATACGTACACACACACACACATGTATGTATGTATACACGCACATACGAGTATAATGTTCTTATGTCTTTCGAAAGCCAAATCAATACGAATTATAAGGTGAAAGAAAAATAATATGGTTCAATGTTATGCACTTTTAATATTTCGGGGTTAAGTTCTCCTCGTCATGGAAAGGAAATCAGAGATTTGGTTTTGCGAGGTAGCTTTTCTGTTCTCTAGGGTATGTATGTATGTATGTATGTATGTATGTATGTATGTATGTATGTATGTGCAAATATATTGGGTGGTGTATCTTTGCATGCACATGTTAACATGGCAAAAACGGTGGAATGAGTAATTGTCAATTTTGTAGCAGCTTCCTGATCAACATCGTTTCATGATACTCTGGAGGATATTGTGTTCTTTCACACAATACATCTATAAAAAGATTTTTCCCGGAAAATCTGCAATTTCTTATTTTCTACAATACACATAAGTGTCTTATAGAGATGTGACAAGTCTCTCTTTTCTTTTTTATTTTGTTTGTTATGAAGGGGATGGCATATTTCTACAAACACATCCAGACATGTACATTATTCTAGCCATTTATTAAATAGAGTAATATCGTTAACTCTAAGCCAGTATTACGTATATCCTGTGGAGCGTCAGAGTGCTCCATCGTATTACATCATATTGTAATGATAGATGATCATATAAATAGACAACTACAGAATATCCTTGTAGGCTTGTATAGTTATGACCGAAGATTGAGTTATCATCCAAAAACCAGCTCTTTCTTTTTGAAGGATTGACCTTTCCATCATAAAGAACGAGCATTGCATAACCCTTGTAAATGTAAACTGGGATTTTACCTCGAGTTTGACGTACGAACACAAAAGAGGCGTAAGATGCTAATACCTTAATCTGTGGCTGGTCACAAAACATAAACCTTTAAATTTATCCTCCAAAGTTTTTTTTTTATTCTCGTTCACTAGCAAACGATCCAGTTTGTTTTACCATGGCCATGTTTTATTATTTTTCTCTCTTTTTACCTTTTATATGTGTAATTATATATGTGAAACATAAGATATGGTGACGGTGGTAATTTTGGTGTTCCACTAAGAACTTTAACATTATTCTTTTATTCCTTTAATTGCTTCACTCATTTGACTGCAGCAATGCTGGAGCACCCCCTCTAAGGGTTTTAGTCGAAGAAACCGACCCCAGGACTTATTCTTTTTAAGCCTATTACTTATTCTATCGATCTCTTTGGCCAAACTGCTAAGTTACATTGACGTAAGCAGACCAACATTTGTCAAACTATGATGGGGTGCAACTCAGACGCAAACACACACACACGTATACCCGCAAAGATGCACGTGCACACACACATATGACAGGCTTCTGTCAGTCTCTGCCTACCAAATCCATGCATAAGGCTTTGATCGGCCCGCGGCTTTAGAAGTCACTTGCCTAAGGTGCTGCGCAGTGGGACTGAACATGGAACCATGTGGTAGGTAAAGTAAGTTTCTTACCACCCTAAAAATATTAATTTCTTTTTATTCTTTCACTTGTTTCAGTCATTTGACTGCGGCCATGGTAGGGCACCCCCTTGAAGGGTTTTAGTCGAAAAAATCGTCTCCATGAATTATTCTTAAGCTTAGTACTCATTCTACCGGCCTCTTTACCAAACTCCTAAGTTACGGGGACGTAAACATGCCAACACCGGTTGTTAATTGATGATGGGTGGACAAGCAGAGACACAAAGACACACACGCATAAATATATACATACATACATACACACACATATACAACGGGATTCTTTCAGTTTCCGTCTACCAAATCCATTCAAGTTTTTGGTCGGCACGAGGCCGTAGTAGAAGACAGTTGACCAAGGTGCCACATAGTGGGACTGAGCCCGGAACCATGTGGTTGGCAAGCAAGCTTCTTACCACACAGCCACGCCTGCACTTATAATGTGAAACATAATTCATATCATTGGGTCACTTGAATTCTCTACCTTCATTTGAAATTCCAATTATGCAAATTAATACTGGCCAAAAATCTTCGTATCTCTTTCTTTTTCGTATAAACATTCTTTCACTGATCAAAGCAGGCTTTGTTAAACTATGCTAAGCTGATGATGGTTCAGTAAGACTGAAATATGTCTGTAGATATTCACTTGTCTGTGAACAAAGACACTTTTTCAAGCATGTAAATTCATATACTGAAACGAATATTTCGTCTAATTTTATTTTCAGTTATTTACAATGTTCTACGAGATTTACTATAAAGTCCTGTTCTCCAAAGTAGAGGGACATTATAACTGAAGGAGATTAACTGAGATGCCATCAACATTCTTTAGTATAGTTGTCTAAATACTTGTAATTAGCATTTGATAAAGTTCCGTGTGTATTAATATTCAAGAATAATTTAAATGAATAAAGAGAATAATACATCAACACTATTTTAATTATTACAGCATGCTTAATTTAAATCTTTATCCTACATATGTTTCTCCTGCATGGATATCTCGCGATGTGATTTACATTTACATCCAGTTTAAGACTGTGCCCATGCAGCTTTATTCAAGGCATTGCCAATATTGAGATTTTCCTATATGTTCCCTTCATGTGTACATATACATTTATTCATTCAAACATTGGAAGTAAAGGCTTGAAATCAGTGCAGACAGCATTCGACTGTTATCGAATATTTCTCAGACTACACCTGCCAAAGAACAACAGCAAAACTAAATACATAAAACTAGAGCTAAGAAGTGAAGAGAGCAACAGCCTTCTTATCAGTTGAGAGCTCTATAGGAAGAACTCTCTTTCTGACGCTCTTTCGCACAATCCGGAAACAGCTGAAGTAATATAACTTAAAGAAGAATACCTAGATATGAAACGCTCAGCGTAGCAATGATTAAGAATGATATTGGTATGTTTCTCGAATTCTTGAAGATGTCAGTAATATTGTCATGAAGTGCAGCCTCTTTTGGAATTATGATCACTACATCACACTTCAAAGGTTGCAAATTTGGAACCTAAGAATATTTGATCCTACAAAATACCTTATAAAAAAATTAAAAAACAGGCTCCCAAGATATAATGAGAAATGTCGATTATGTCACATTTCTATGAAAGATATCACACACGTGAATGGCACACATACGAATGTAATCAAGGTAATTCACACTTGTGAATCTAATAAAGGTAACAGCTTCCAACGCGACAAGACGTTCTTGCAAAATCAAGAAATAATGCCATCCGAAAAAGAAAAACAATGTCCTCGGAATAATATGGAGAAAACCCCTGTTATTCAGTACATACTGAAATATTGGTGTCAAATTTTGGCACAAGGCCAGCAAGTTTGGGTGAGGGGCTAAGTCAATTACATCAACGCAGTATTCAACTGGTACTTATTTTATTAACCCACGAAAGGATGAAAGGTAAAGTCGACCTTGGCGGTATTTGAACTCAGAACGTAAAGACGGACGAAATGCCGCTAAGCTGGTAACAACCATTCTGTTTTTACTTCTGGCGGCACATTTGGGATTTTCACCCGTACCCCTCTTCTTCCTTTATATGTAGGCCACATAAAGTTTTCGGCTTTAAATACGTGTGTATGTGTGTGTGTGTTTTGCAACTATGTACCGTGTTTTTATGTATGGATGTGCATCTCCATATGTGTAGACGTGTGTCTCCATATGTGTCCTTGTGTGAAGTAAAGTGAATACAATAGGAGTACCGATTTAGGCATTGCTGTTGCAATTAGACAGTGGGCTTATTAAAAAATATATAATGAACTTGCACTATGACCCGTCGTTGCCGTGTCTAGTGCTAGTGCTTGTTGTTCGTTGCTTTGTCGCAGTAAAAATTTCTCACTAAATCAAGAGCTAAGCTTCTTATCACATTTCAGCCCGGGCCAGTTTTTTTGTTTACGTGCAAGTTGGAGCTTTTTATGAGAGTAATTAATATTCATTGCACTTCGGTTTTCAAACCTGGAACGGCATAATCATAGAAAATTAGCGGGACTGCGCACATGCCATTCGTCGGACATAAAAGGTGGCAGAAGAAGGAGAAAAACTCTAATTTGGTCGCAAAGTAACTTACGGGCATAAGGGGTCAGTTTATCGATATTTTTAATGGCTTTCTGGGGTGACTGGGGAAATGAAAAGATCTTCACACCCACCCTCAGACAGTTTTGAAAGCTCATAGAAAATGTGAACCTTTTACGTGAAAAACTGTAGATTTGTATAAAGGTCACACAGACACAGATACGCAGACATTTTGCCATATATAGATATAGAGATTATGTCAAAATCAGTATTGATACCAAAAGATAATCTTGATCTCCAACTTAACATAGATGATAAGTTAGAATAGAGGATACTGTATTCTATACCATAAGAGGATCTCTCACATGGATTTGTGGTGCCTGAATAGACACAGAAATTATATAACTGCGAAAAGAACTTTTCGCAGTTATATATGTGTAGACATACTTTGCAAACAAGGATATGAATGGAACGAGAATATATCGAGGCATTACTCCGAGTGCTAATACAGCAATGCACAATGAACGAGAATGAATCCAGCAGGAATCGAACGTCCGTACCGTATGTTACCATTGCCTTTTATTTCATCGATACGAAATATCAGCAAAGAACAACAAAAAAATTATAAAATTACATAAAAACAGTAAAATAAAATTAGTTTTACGACGTTGGGAATAAACAGAAATGAGCTTGAATTTCGAATGTTGGTCCTTCATCAAGCACAAGCAAAGAAGATAAAAATTGGATAAGGAATGATTTGTAATATTCCCTTATGAAAAGTACACAAGATAATGAAATAGTTAAAGCACATGCGCCGAACGTAATAGAGTTTTACAGGGAAAAGTTTGTTTCACTAGCAAGGGAGATCAACGGCGATAGTATGTTATCTATGTATGTGTTTATGTGTGTGTGTGTTTATATATATATATATATATATATATATATATGCGCGTGTGTAATTTGATGAAGACTGATAAAATGTGAGAGCAAACATTCTATCTTTGTGTGTGTGAGCAGCGCATGTGTGAGTGTGCGCGTGTACGAGTGTATGTGAGTGTGCGTGTGTGTGTGTGTGTGTGAGTGTGCTTAGGGAAAATGTTTGTATAAGGCAATGATGTTAAAAGGGAACAAGGTGATTATTAATCCCAGATGGATGGGCTGTTTTAAGACGGAAGATTAGCTGTTGTACACGCAGGACTTCCGGATTACCACCGAATTGAATTCATATTATTTTATCGTTATTTTGTAAATGCTCTAACAATGGCTATTTGCCTGGTAACGCATCAGCATACGACGTGAAAATAAAACCCCTTTGATAAGCTGTAGAGACCTAGCTCGTAACTTCGATTTGAAGAGCCTTTAACACACATCCAAAGATACAGCATACTTAATATTATCACTTTCCTTCACACAACCAGTTTTTCTTTCCTTTTCTCCCTAATGGTTTAAAATATCAAAATGCTATCTCAATTTTATTTTGTATCCTCACTGTGCACGGATGTGATTGTTTGTGTATATCATCGTCTCTATCTCTGTCTCTTTCTCTCACCTACTCACACAGTCGCCAATGCACATACAGAAAAGGAAAATATTTGCAGAAAATAGCTTCATACTTTCATAGAATTCCCCAGTGAATCTGGCGATTATGGGACCAATAACAAAACTACGATACTGCATTTAATATGCAGCATTCATACGTCATAAATCCGATAAATTACAAGTCTAACACTCTACAGGTCAAATTCTGGCACGAACGTCTGTATAGACCTGAGACAGTTACTAATCAAGCGGGTAGTATAGAAGCCAAACTACTAGACATACTTAAGATGAGACTGCGATAAACTAGAAATACTCGGTACATGTTTTTGGGGACACGGCAAGCTAACAGTTGCTGTGTGTGTTCACCATCTGAGCCTGGCAGAATTGTTTCTCGTCTAGGTAAAATCCAAAGCATGTTCGGTTGGTGGGGATGCTTGAATTTGTTCCAAAGTTTCGTAGCGCGGTCTTTCCTCTTGTCCTCGATGGCATGGGATAAAAATTGGCCCTTTGTCTTCTCGTATGAGGAATACCCAATGTCTTCATACATTAGCTGCCTGATAAGAGACTAAGACACTCCAATGTCCCTGGTGATGGAGCTGATGGACTTAGAGGGTTCGTTACCAAAAATGGCCTGAACCTCACCAACAAATTCAGAACTTCTTTTCATATCAGAACGATCAGAGTGAGTTTTCCGAGCTACCGTACCTTTCTAGTCACCATTAGACTCATCCGACTCTTTCCGAATCCTCTGCACTGTCATCAGATTGACACTCAAAAGCTTTGAGTTTCCGGCGCGACTGGCAAGCAGTACAGCATGACGTCTCCAAATTTCTGGCAGAGTGAATTGCGTGATGTTGCTTTTTTTCTCACAGACAGTGCCCAACTACCCCTAGAATGTTATGTATTCACCAAAATCAAAAACAAACAATGAGCATGCACGAAATTAAGATTATAATATGACGACAATTTTCCTATTGTAGCCTGTATATACACACACACACACACACACACACACACACACACATATGTATGTATGTATGTATGTATGTATGTATGTATGTATGTATGTGTGTATGTGTGTATGTATGTATGTGTGTGTGTATGTATTCAGGCATGTATGCATGTTTATATGCATACGGAGTGCATTTGGTTTTATCTGTAGAGATTTGTATTACACGTTTATCAACACCTGCTTATAAATATTCAAATTTCCAATCTTGAAACAAAATAGTATTTATTATATAAGAGAAGCATTAAAGATTATGCTACAACTGTATAAATTGCATTTCCAGAAGATTAGTTCCATTAATTCAAAGCTATGTTGGAACCACATAAATGAGACATATCCTTATCAAACTAGACTACATATTTCTTGTGAAAACATTTCTCAAATTAAAATTGAATTTATATCAGTAAGATGGAATTAGCTTGCCGCTTAGAAACTTAACAAAAGAAAGATTTCTTACCGAACTCAGGTATTATCGAGTTTTATCTCACAGCTAGATAGATAAAAAAAAAAAAGCTTTTCAAACTCTGGAGCTGTATGTTGCTATGATGCAATATAAAGGCAAATAACAACAAAAACGAGGAAACAGTTATCGGTGGAATTTGAAGCCATAATCGATGCTTCAAAAAATATCTACATCGAAAGTGTTCATTGAATTTGATAATCATTCGAAAATGTGAAATGTTGAAAAATGTGTACACATTTACTACACATTAACGCAAGCGCTCGCACACATCGCGCGCAAATGTGCGTGTTTATATATATATATTATATATATATATATATATATCGCCATGTTGATTCGTTAGCTACTGCACGCATTTTTTTTCTCTCCTTCTTTCTGTGTTTTCCTCTCTCTGTGTATCTTTCTGTTGAAGAGCGTAGGCTCGAAACGTTAAAGACTTGTTTTATTTATATTTCCTGAGCGCCATATTAATACAATTGTTCGTTTGTTTTCCACCTGCCTTCGTCTTTTGTTTATTTTCATAAAGCTTCCCGTTAGATAGATAGATAGATAGATAGATAGATAGATAGATAGATAGATAGATAGATAGATAGATAGATAGATAGATAGATAGATAGATAAACACACATACATATATATACATAAATTTATGTATTTATGTATGTATGCATGTATATTCATAAATAGACTTATATATGTGTGTACAGTTCTTCCTCAGCTTTGCACGCTATGGAGTTTAAATATTTTCACTTAGGCATGGTTTAGGATTGCTTGCGTCCATTTTTTTTGTCTTCATAAATTCACTCATACAGAAAGAACACGGTTTCTGTTGAGTTATTTCTTTTCTTTGAGTTTCCTTCATTTTATTGCTATTTCACTTCTTTAATAGTGATGTAGAAAACACTCTGCACCAACACCTACTTTCGAATAATATACATACATATATACATACATACATACATACACACACACACACACACACACACACCACACGCACACATATATATATATATATATATATATATATATATATTGTGAAATATTATTTTCGTGATTAAATAATAGGTTTTCAAATGTCAACGAAGCTGATTTGTAAGAAGCTGAATATTTATTTCTTCAAAATGCAAAGGGTTCACGGAAACTGCGAAACAGTTTTATATACGTGACTCAACTTTTAAAATAATTAAAGGAACTGAAGGGAGGGGAAAAAAGTCAAAGAACATCAATGAGGTTAAACATCACTTTAGAAATACGTACGAAGGTTATAGAAACAAGAGAGAGGGAGGGAGATAGGTGTGTGTGTTTTTTTAACAGCAGATAGAACAAAACTTTACGTGTTTGTGTGTGTGTTTATGTGTGTGTTTCTCAGTGTGTGTATTTGTGTATTTGTGTGTGCGTATGTGAGTGTGTGTATGTACGTGTAAATTCCGTACTGCTTCATTTAGTTTGCCATATCATAATATGCATTAAGAGGTGCCATACCGAACGACATGCATAGAAAAACGTTTGCCAACTGTGATTTCGACACTTGCTTTATCATGACTTGATAATTAATTTTTATCACAATGTTTCCCAACACTTAATGCCAAAATGGTAGGCAAGTTTCGTGAAACAGGAATACAATTTTGATCATTTAACTTGAATACAATGAATTTGTATATTTTTAGTAAACAAAAAATATATATACTCTATGCATATAAATGTTTAGGGGGCTAGATAGGCATGCACATTCAAAATCACACCACACCACACACACCACACACTATATATATATATATATATATATTATATATATATATATAGAGAGAGAGAGAGAGAGAGAGAGAAATAGATATGTATAGATAGATAAAAAGATAGTAGATACATACATACCTACATACATACATACATACATACATACATACATACATACATACATACATACATGTAATCCTCACTCACATTTATGCGTGTTTGTGTCTGGAAGAGCAGATACAAACTGTGAAAATTTTAAGGAACAGAGCAAACGAAAAGCACCAAAATTTGCCCTTCATCAGCTTTCCTGTTTAAGTATTCTATCAGTTTCGGCTGTGATAGAACTCTTCCTAGCCTTCTCGAACAATTTGATACAGCTGTTAGGCAACTGATATAGTGAAGACATGTCACCATAACAGGAAAGCATATCGTGGAGTCATAGAGACTGGGACGAAAACAATGCAAGCATATGGAAATGATGTATGGATATAACTAGTGGTTGAACAGAAATAAGAACAAAACAAATATGTAGGCCTGCTTAAGCTGATATTTAATAAAACGTTATTTTCTCGATAAAAATAAAATATTAATCAATTACGATGAAAATATAAATAGAGAAAATAGCGAAAGCACCAGTACGACAAACAGGACGCAGAAGGAAAAACACGGTGGATGATGGAACGATATTCTTAAGCAAATAACGGGAAAACGGAATAGCTCACTTTATTTGTCTAACTGGAGTGAAAGTGAGATTTACGGCCAAAGATGATGCAAGTGGTAATAAGCTGAGGCAGGAAGAAGGCCAAGTAGATACGTAGGGGACAACACTGTGGAAATAGGGGAGATAGGGGAGAGAGAGGAGAGAAATAAGAATGTATAGATAGATAAAAAGATAGGTAGATACAACATACATACATACATACATACATACATACATACATACATACATACATACATACATACATACATGTAAATCCTCACTCCACATTTATGCGTGTTTGTGTCTGGAAGGAGCAGATACAAACTGTGAAAATTTTAAGGAACAGAGCAAACGAAAAGCACCAAAATTTGCCCTTCATCAGCTTTCCTGTTTAAGTATTCTATCAGTTTCGGCTGTGATAGAACTCTTCCTAGCCTTCTCGAACAATTTGATACAGCTGTTAGGCAACTGATATAGTGAAGACATGTCACCATAACAGGAAAGCATATCGTGGAGTCATAGAGACTGGGACGAAAACAATGCAAGCATATGGAAATGATGTAGGATATAATAGTGGTTGAACAGAAATAAGAACAAAACAAATATGTAGGCCTGCTTAAGCTGATATTTAAAAAAACGTTATTTTCTCGATAAAAATAAAATATTAATCAATTACGATGAAAATATAAATAGAGAAAATAGCGAAAGCACCAGTACACAAACAGGACGCAGAAGGAAAAACACGGTGGATGATGGAACGATATTCTTAAGCAATAACGGGAAACGGAATAGCTCACTTTTATGTCTAACTGGAGTGAAAGTGAGATTTACGGCCAAGATGATGCAAGTGGTAATAAGCTGAGGCAGGAAGAAGGCCAAGTAGATACGTAGGGGACACACTGGTGGAAATAGGGGAGATAGGGGAGAGAGAGAGAGAGAGAGAGAGATAAGGGGTAAATAAGATTAAATGGACAAATGAAAAAAGAATGAAAAAGAGAATGAAAGGGACAAAAAGCAGAAGGGCTTTCTAGCAGATAGAATCGGTAAAAGACATGGAGTGAGAAAATTTGATTGAATGTATCGGCACTCTTTAATATAAGAAATAGTCTTAAACTCTACTTACATAATAGACAGACAAATAAGTTTTCCCCAACTGTTCCAGTTATTCGCAACAGTTGTTACAGCAATGTTATATTCTAGTTGCATTTACCGCGCGCATGTCAATCTAACTAAATTAAGGCAACTCTTAGTCATTAGTTTTGTAGTTTGTGGTGTATAATTTTAAACATAGGCATAAGAACTTTGATTCGCAACCGCGTAACTTCTGTAACAGTTTCACTGTTTAGCATCTCGAGGAGGTATTTCCAAATCTAGCCCCTGACAGACGTATACGATCTGAAGTAATTTGGTAGACAGAAATCGTGCGGAATCTCACCGTATATATATATATATTATAGT
>NC_042998.1:62956744-62962726 GCF_006345805.1 Octopus sinensis | reverse complement strand
CTCTGATTTTTGCTGCAACGTTTTGTATCGAGACGTCAGATGTAAACAGACAATGTGATCGAAGAAATCTATAGACAAGACCTTAACAAAATAATCTAAGAGCACTACTGATTCAATAGAACGTGGTACTGACTTATGAAAACATTGAGTATACCTTATTGTCTATTGTTTCCATAACGAAGTACCACGTACCAAAAAAGAAAGACTTTAATAGTTCTCTTGTTTTTGTTGTTCCAAAGATGGGATATTTTTCAACCATTTTCTGACTCTTTTAGAACTCACATTTTTGTCGATATATTATCTACCTGATTTTGATATGTTGAAGGCATCCAAACGAAATTAAAATATATCTGATCGAGAAACAGTTGAAAGCGAAGGTGTAATTTTGACGAGCACATCTTTCCTAATCCAGAGAGAAACAGTGTGAAATTTAATTGATGCAATCCCAGTTAGGAATATGTTGTAATAAATCTAGATTTTTACAATTAATCTGACTCAAAGTAATAGGAGAAGAACTACTCCAAGAGAGTATCATCATGATGAAAGATATTCGAGAATTCCGTTAATTAATTTCGCACTTCCATTTTCAAAGTTATCTACGACTTATTTTACGGCTTAGGCAGAAATGGAAAGGCAGCAATCATGACTTTTTTATACAGCCTCCGAGATGGATGATCTAAAATCTTAGGAATAAATCACAACTTTTGTGTTATCCTAATTCCAGAAGACTTGGCTAAATGTTTCGAGCGGAACTGATTCTGCAAAAAGTAAGCAAGTTCTAGGTAATATTGTTACACTGATCAACGACTTATGTCTTTCACCCGAGGTCGGATACTATATTTACAACAGTTTTAGAATTCCATTCTGTCGATCTAATTTCATCCACACTTGATAGAAGACACTTATTCTAGATGCGGCACAGAGAGACTGAATCACGTGATTGACAAGAGAACTTCTTAATCATACGAACATACCTGCACCAATACACTAATAATCCCTCTTGTATTGGAATGCTGCACTCCAGATATGGACATAGATTCAATTCTATTATTATTGTGAACTTATCACAAAATTATAAATTAATATTGGATGAAAGATGAATGTGATGGTATGACTGTGCTTATGTTTGAGGGATGGAAATCCCAGATACAGCCTCCACTCGTTGCAATACACTTCACCAGGCTCCACACCGGGCTGTTTTTAATATTATTGTCCCATCTTCGTTATTTTACCCGCGAATCTATTTCACAACCTTTCAACCTCCAACGATGTAATAACATTAGTTCTAGACCCCTAATAATGCAAACAAAATGCCGCATTTTTCGATGTAAGATCATCGGCATCAACCTTCGTTCTGCTTCAAGCTCCTCGAAGACTTCAAGCTCATCCATTCCAAGACCCACCCAAATTATCTGCCTTGCTCTTCCGTCCACGTCTTCTCTATTGAATACCTGCTGCTGCGTTTGTGTCAGTTGTTCTCTACCCATCTTCCATACGCGTATACATCAGGGTTTAGAACTCATACCTGATAATGCAATGAATTTGAAGAACCATTAGAATCTTTGGATAGACTATCGTGTGTTATTCTCTTTAACACTCAATGTGCTGAGTTCAGATTTCACCGATGCTAGCCTTGCTTTTCATCCGTTTGGAGTAAAAAAACTACCAGTCATCTAATAGGTTCGATTATTTCTCGTTCTTTATTTGGAACTCAAAGGCCCAGCATTGTCACATTATATCCATCTAAATTGGTCTCAGAACTGAGTTCGAGGTATACCTATCTGTTAAATACAAAAACACGACTGTTCAATATCGTGTAGGGGTCGAAAACATAAACATCCATCGTCGAGTTCGACGGAAAACCCATCATTATCCCAAATCTGATGTTTAGTACCAATTCAAACATTACTGAACAAACTTATGATTGAAAATATAACTTCCTGTATTTTCTCGGGTTTGTTTTTTTTTCTATCCCTAGCAGTATGCCTTCATACCATGTTACATAATATGTAATGTGTCTGCCGCTTATAAGAGAGAAGGTTGAGATCTGAGGGAGATTTGACTGCTTGTTTTAACAAGTCAAATATATGTACGCAGACTCCTTTGTAGGCCTGTAACGCCTCCGTTGGTTTGCTTCTGTCTGATAATAATGTTTTCTGTATTCGAAATGTAATTTTTCCCGTCACAATTTTCTACTTTTAGTCGGTGTTTGTAACGAATGAAAAATCAAAGAATTCCTTTAATGCTAATCGAAATGAATGACTTCAATTCTTTCTTTATTTCTTCCTTTCCTACAAGCTTATTTCTCTTTCCTTTTTTTTTTTTCTCAATTTTCATTTTCAACATTTTCTTATTATTTTACGATTTCAATATTTGGAGAATAAAAAACATACTTAAGAATATCTAAAACTATATTTATTACCAAATAGCCAGCTTCGCTACACAAAAAATACATCTATTTCCGACAAACTTGTTATAAACAATCATATTTAAGTCAGGAAAAATATAAAAAAGAAATAACATTCTCTTAGCTAATACCTGCAACGCACACACACACACACACACACACACACACACACACACCACACACACACACATACACACACAAAATGGCTGTAAATTGCCAACAGTTTTTAAAATCGGTTAACATAGAACTTGTTAAAAATACAATTGATGCTGTGTAAGAACATACTTTCTACATAGATTCTAATTCCATCCAAAATTATATCTGTAAATTCAAATAGTGATTTTGTGTGCTAATATTCATTTCTGTATACGTACGATATTGTATATATGAGTGTATGTCAGTGAAAAGTTATATCAGTGAGTAAGTCGGTGAAAGAGAGATTAGATTTGCAGCTTACTGCTTCCACAGAATTTCCAGCCATTTGTTTTCCTCGCTGCTTTTCGTTGGCAAAGTATCATTATCCGAAACGTTGGGAACCCCCTTCTTTGTTTCTTATTCCATTAAATTACTTTTTAAAACTCCTATGTGTCTCACATTGTTATTATTCTTTCCGTTTGTTGCTGATATCTCTAATGTTCCACAAGCCGATGGAGATTCCAGAATACACCAAATATTTTCATGGGAATTAAACTGTGAGAAGACAATGAATGAATTTAGCCCTCGGTAATCGTATGGTCAAGAAATCAATCTGAAGATACTTTACGTTGTCTAAGACATGCTGGAAGAATATAAATGCAACGCTTATGGTCAAGAATGTCAATGAGTCTTAGATGTAGAAGCAACACTCGATTGAGGGCCTTATCTGAACCGTGTAGATCTTCAGTAGCTGTTCACTAGCTGAAATATATTCTAGAAAGAAAGAATGGAAGAAAGAAAGAAAGAAAGAAAGGAAGGAAGGGAAGAAAAAAGAAGGAAAGGAAGAGATAAAGAAAAAGAGAAAGGAAGAGAGAAATAAATAAAGAAAGAAAGAAAGAAAGAAAGAGAGAAGGAAAAAAAGAAGAAAGAAAGAAAGAAAGAAAAAAGGAAGGAAGGAAGGAAGAAAGAAAGAAAGAAAGAAAGAAAGAAAGAAAGAAAGAAAGAAAGAAAGAAAGAAAGAAAGAAAGAGAGAAAGGGAGAAATGAAGAGGGAAAGAAAGAAAGACAAAAAGAGAGAGAATGAGAGGAGAGAAAGAGAGAAAGAGTTAAAGAGAGAGAAAGAGAGAAAGAGAGAGAAAGAAAGAAAGAAAGAAAGAAAGAAAGAAAGAAAGAAAGAAGGAAGGAAAAAATAAAGAGAGATAGAGAAAGAGAGAGAGAAGGAAAGAGAAAGATAGAAAGAAAGAGAAAGAAAGAGAGAAAGGAAGGAAGAAAGAAAAAAAAAGACGAGCTTGTTACTGATTTATTGTGGTACGATCGTAGCAATACTAGTGAGGTGACTTAGCCAGAAGAAATCCTCGGAGGCTGAGCTCTAGAGAAGTGTTGGTCGTATCTGGACGAATGAGGTGTCATGGGGATTTTTTACAGGAATAGTGATTAGATTTGAATTGACACCGATGCTATCATTCCTTTTCCTCTCGTGAATGCCAATCCGGGAGTCGCACAAATCCAACAGGAGTTAATGAGAAGGTAATTTTAATAAGTTTAATATCTGAAAAATTATTTAATGTTTAAAGCATTGTCTACGATTAAAAAAAAGATATTAATAAACTTTCTGGGGAAATAATGTGAATTGAGAATATAACGAGCGAGAATTACATGCTCCAAAACGTTTTATTCACATCTCCACAATTTCAGATACATTACCAATGCCTTTAAATTACTTAACGACACCCAATAATGATTGGTTTCTCTTCACACACTCGCATGTGACGTATTTCATACTTCCACACAGAATGGTTCACTGCTCTATAATTGCAAACAAAACATTTACTAAGAATATCCGGACCAAAGCGTTTTGTGATTTGTAATTTTGGTACGGTCATTTAATGATTTTGTGATTTTTGTTTGTGTTTAGTGAAGTCACAATTACAAAGAATATCTTCACTATCTCGGTAAGTAACCCAACAGCTGCTGCTTTTCGTTTCGTAAAGATTAAAAACAAATAATGTCCCAGTTGATATTAATATTGTTTTAACTTCAAAGTGAAACTCCACAGACGAAATAATTAAGATAATGAATCCACTGGGAAATTTTTGCAACTATGTAGACAAATTGAAAAACAACTAAATTACTAGTTTCCATTTCCTCAGAAACGCAAGTAGACTGATGTATATTTATGTAAGTGTGTACCTGGGAGTGTATGCATACATGGCATATATATACATACATAAATGGATACACGTAATGTAATAGATGTGTGTGTTTGTCTATTTGTGTGTAAATGTATATCCGTATGTATGAGGTAAAGTTATGTACCACATAGAGTTTATATACACTGCCATTAAATATATGTGTATGTGTGTGCATAAATGTATATATTAGTGAGTTCCTGTATGTATACAGTACTCATTACGTGTATGTATATAGATATATGTACACATGTATGTATGTACATATATATATATGTATATATATATATATATATATATATCTGTATGTATGTATAATACACACACACACACACACACTGTTAAATATATTAGTAGTTGAATAAAACAAATTGTTAATAATTATCTGAAAAAAAGCAGTTTCATGTATATGAAATACGTAATTGAAATATGTGAGTCATCTAGAACCATTGTTTATCAATGTAATACGAACAGAGACTAAAGACTTTTGGAAAAGGTATTTTCATGTCGAAAACAAAGCTATCTAAACCAGTCAAACTGTTTTATTTACTTCCCCCTCTTTCTATAAGACAATGCGGCTAATTGTTTCATATCATACTTTCATTATGCATTTCACTTGTAACCCATGTTTCAAGGTAATTATTAAACATTTGTTCAATTGAAATATAACCGTCGCTGTAAACAAAACTATTGAATCTTTTTAAAAATTTGGCCAGCTGTCTTGCTCTTGAAATGAATGCTGGAGGACGCGATCACCAGAGTTCGATCAGAGATTTCCTACCCTAAGTTCTGACATGAACAGTTTGTTTTATTACTTGGGCTTTAAAATATTCAAAATAGTAAATTATACAATATTTTCTGCATGGCTAAGACTTCTTATTCTCTTTCTATAATGCCATAAGGCAATACTTCCTGATGCCTAGTATATATCAGTGTCTCTTACATACACACATTTATACATGTAATCATATGTTTGTATATATGAGTGCATTTGGTGAAGGCGCGTGGCTTAGTGGTTAAGGTGTCAGCATTATGATCTTAAGATTGTGGTTTCGATTCCTGGACCGGGTGACGCGTTGTATTCTTGAGCAAAACACATTATTTCACGCTGCTCCTGTCCACTCAGCTGGCAAAAATGAGCAACGCTGCGATGGACTGGCAGGTGGGGAACACATACGCCATGGAAATCGGGCCCATCATCCTGGCTAGGCTTTAAAAAAGGGCACATTTATTTTTTATATACGTGTGTTTG
>NC_042998.1:62941744-62951744 GCF_006345805.1 Octopus sinensis | reverse complement strand
GTAGTTTGTAAAGTCTACGCTCGGGTCCTGTTGATCTGGATAGATAGATAGATAGATAGATAGATAGATAGATAGATAGATAGATAGATAGATAGATAGATAGATAGATAGATAGATAGATAGATAGATAGATAGATAGATAGATGGATGCTTTGCCTATATATAAAAGCAATAATTATAACTATAGAGAATATAGAGACTTGTACATCCACAAAATTTATTTCCTTTTACTTTATAATTTCATACAGCATATTTTTATGGCCATGACAACCTACACGTGTTTTCAGAGCACATGCAACTGGGCATAATTTCCTGTGCAGCTTCGTTCGGGGTCTTTAAACCAGTTAAGCTTGAAGCTTCAGATTATTTATATTTTAAGACTTTTGTTTATTTTTTCTATATATGTACTTCATAACATTTGAAGAACGTATTAAATAACATGCAAGATAAATTCATTATTTACATTATTTACATTTGAAGGATATTTGTCTTCATCTTGCTTGTTGTTAACACAAAGTTTCGGCTGATATACCCCCCAGCCTTCATCAGGTGTCTTGGGGAAATTTCGAACCTGGGTTCTCATTCCTAAGGTATTTTTCGATGTTTTTATTATTATTATTATTATTGAGTGAGAGAGCAGTTCATGCCATCAAAGTGACACTGGGGTAAAATATACGAAGCCCATTATACCCATCATGACTACCCGTCTGATAAAGGTACACCAGGCACATGCATCACAACCATATGTGCGCGACATGGTGATCTCATATCAAGATAAACAGCACATGACCTTGCAGGTGGGGCTCAGTTAGAATTTTCTTCAGGTTGAGTAGCTATTATTATTATTATTATTATTATTATTATTATTATTATTATTATTATTACTATTATTATCATTATTGTTATTATTATTATTGTTATTATTATTATCATTATTATTATTTTATTATTATTATTCTTGTCACTGTTTGGAATCGAACACGGAATCTTGGGTTTAGTAGCCCGCGCTCTTAACCACTACGCCATATGACCCAAGCAGTGACCTGAAAAATAATAATAATAATAATAATAATAATAATAATAATAATAATAATAATAATAATAATAATAATAATAATAATAATAATAATAATTGCCCTGATGCAGTACCAGGCAGTGGCTCTCATGGCTTCTGATCTTAACTGATTAGAAGTGTTATCATGTACATTGGTTTGTCTTGGTATAAAAGATGGGCTACAGCAAATATTCTGCTCAATACCACAGATTTGCTTGTCAGTTGTTTGACCTTAACCAGTTGAGCATGTCCCTTAGTGGCTGACGATATGTGCATCTCTGATCACGAGCAGAAGTAGTGGGGGAGCATCATAGCCATGTGTTGAGAGGGATTCTTTAGGGTTTGAATAATTCACTTCTGGAAACATGGGTGGTTCTTTCAACATCCTTAAACAACCCTTATTCAGGGACCTTTTGAGCAGGATGGCCTACTCAACCTGAAGAAATTTCCAACTGGGCCCCACCTGCAAGGTCATGCGCTGTTTATCTTGATATGAGATCACCATGTCGCGCACATATGGTTGTGATGCATGTGCCTGGTGTACCCTTATCAGACGGGTAGTCATGATGGGTATATTGGGCTTCGTATATTTTACCCCAGTGTCACTTTGATGGCATGAACTGCTCCCTCACTCAATAATAATAATAATAATAATAATAATGATGATGATGATAAAAATAATAATAAATAACATCGAAAATTTACTCAGGAGATGAAGAATTATGTACATTACTTATGTTATTTACATTTGACGGATATTTTTCCTCATCTTGTTTATTGTTAACACAACGTTTCGGCTGATATACCCTCCAGCTTTCATCAGGATGAATGCTGGAGGGTATATCAGCCGAAACGTTGTGTAAACAATAAACAAGATGAGGACAAATATCCGTCAAACGTAAATAATATAAGTAATGTACATAATTCTTCATCTCTTAAGTATATAACTGCAAGATAAATTCATGATTTACAGAAACTATTTCGGTTTGTAGAGAACGTAGCGCAATCGCTTGGTTGCATTTGGTAACAAATCCAAATGAAGAAAGGAGATCACATGATTCAAGAAATCCCCATAACTGGCAGGACAATAAGAAAGCGATAGATTGATTGGTTGGAGACTATAAGACATGTGGATACTTGACTCTGCCGCAACAGTTGTCATAAGCACAGCATTGCTGATTACACTCATCTTTAGCGACAGAACACTTAGGCATACACTAAAACGAGAAGATATATTTATGGTCGACATTATTTACATAAACAAAAGAAAAATTAGCTAATAAATATAACTTAGAATGGCTTCACAAAGAATAAGGATGTCATCATTATCTGTAACTGTTTAGAAATCATACAGAAAGACAGAATGGACTAAGCGGATACACGTTTGCAGGATTAAAATATGATTGTATTTGAACGTACATAAACATATGCCTGCCTGCATACATACATACATACATACATACATGCATACATACATACATACATACATACATACACACACACACACATACATACATACATACATACATACATACATACATACATACATACATACATACATACATACATACATACATACATACATACATGCATACATACATACGTATCTATTTACTTATATTTTGCTGTTGCATATAGTCACAGGATGTAAACACGAAAAAAAGCTGTGACACATTTCTAACTAAAGTCACTCAGTTGTTGACGGACCGTTGTCATATTCAGTACCAGAACAACCGATCTACATGTTGAGAACCTGCAAAACAATCCATGTTTCTATTGTCAAGAAATTGTTATAGACAATAAAACTAAATAAATACATTTCAATTTGATATCGTAACATAGTTATAGAAAACATATATAATTGTCATATACTGTGATATATTTTAGATGATTTCCCAACAAAAACCTAATGTTTCTCTGTCTGCGTGAATACTAGCTAGATAATTGTAAGATGGACTTCAAATAACTATAACTCAATATTATTATTAAAAGATAAATATAAAAATGTTGGTTTTGTTCCAAACAGCTCTGAGATACTTTATTGAAAGGAAATAAAAATATAAAGTAAATAATTGGTAGGAAAACTAGTTTCGAATGAGATTTAAAGTTTCAATGAGACACTTCCTGTGTTAGTAGTTTCAATAATATATTCTAAATAATAGAAATCTGTTACAGTCTAACTTCTGTATGATGGTGAGATTAAAATTATCGATCAACTGAAATTATTCACAAAATTATGAAAGAAAAGCTCTGTCTACGGTTGTTTAAAATCTAAAAACAAACAAGAAAAACAATATGCAAGATAGATAACTAAAACTACAGCCAGTAGACAGCATGGGAGAAGAAAATACAGAAATCTTAGTAAGAGAGTAGGATATGTGATGAAACAAACTGATGAACAAAATGGAGGTGTTTCTAATTTAGTTGATCTCAGCGAAACTTGGTGGACTTCTACGATGTACTTATGTGTCCAGTACTATGTATGTATATATATATATATATATATGTGTGTGTGTGTGTGTGTGTGTGTGTGTGTGTGTGTGCATGCATTTATGTATGTATGTATGTATGTATGTATATATGTGTGTGTGTGTGTATGTGTGTGTATGTGTGTATGTATTTTTATGTCTGTGTTTTACATCCCGTCATCGTTTGACAACCGATGTTGGTGTGTTTAAGTCCCTGTAACTTAGCGGTTCGGCACAAGAACCGATAGAACAAGTACTAGGCTTTGAAAAATTAAGTCCTGGGATCGATTTGTTGACACACACACACATATATATTTCAGTGCGAATGGGTTTTTTAAGCGGTAACGAGTTTTACAATTCTGTAAATAATAATAATGGTATTTTTATAAGCTTAAAGCTTATAGCGATCACCGTACGAATGGCTAAGGTAAATAGTCTAATAATGGGGAATATAAGCCCGTACGCGTGGGACTCGAACCCACATCACGTACGGGAAAGCCAGCTTTTTTCTGTCGAGGGCTTATATGCTCCATTATTAGAACGTATATACATACCGTAAATCTAAAGTATAATCCACATTTTTTCCCAAACTTTAAAGGCCAAAATCCCTAGTGCGTATTATATACGAGGTTAAACATGAAAAATATTTTCTAAGCAATGTCCGTGTCTCTATTTGCTGTTTATTCAGACGCATTTTGCGAAAATACCTTAAGCTAAGAATGAAAGCAATGAAGTCATAAAAGAATCATCCATAACTTGCAGTAAGCAACATTTATTAAAATAAAAGTATTCAGAACACGGAATAACATGTAACAAAAACAATTTGCAAACATATTTACATTCCCATATACAGTTAAGAACATCACCATTATTGTATACGCATGTGCGGAAGTGTTTGTTCGACTAGGCGCTGCTGGCTTAATTACGCAAGACTCAAGTCAGAGGAGGAGTGCGTATTATACACAAGGTTTAAGTTTTTCAGAAGTACAGCCCCCTAAAAATCCCCTGCGTATTATACTCAAGGGCGGATTATACTCGAAGATTTACGGTAAGCAAAAATTTAGATTCAGATGAACTAGGTACTTAAGTTGAGGCACCAGAATTTAGTACGGTATTATCCATACAGTTACAAAATAAGATGATTAAAATCAAAATAATCAACAGGATATCCAGAGGTAATGCAGTACGATCGTTTCAAGCGACTCCATTTAATTGGACAATACAACCATTACATCAATTTAAATGCAGAGCAATCCTCAGATAATACAGCATGTTCTTTGTCTATCTCCTTAACTTCTTGGGGGTTTTAGGGAAAATTACACTAATGTGTTTTGATTTAATTTAATTCTATGTATTTATGCAACTCTCGCTGGCAACCAGTATCTACGCAAGAGAACAACATTCTCTCACTCCTGTCACACTCAACGCCGAAAAAGACAGCGAAGCTAGCAGCTCATAGAGGATTCTTGTCCCACTCTGACACCACACGCTTATCGCCAGAGGTAATGAGCCTCACGTGTATGAAATTAAGACAAACCACGCACTGTTATAAAGATAGTCACTGAGAGCGAAGCACATGAACGAGAACTCTGTAAATAAACGGCTATTGAATTGTACTCTGCTAGTGAACTTCTTCGTATTCCAGATCCTTGAAACTTACAAAATAAATATAATGGGAGAAAGAGATACTACACAGCATATTGAAAAATCTTGAAGATTCAGAAAATTATATTACATACATATAAGAGGAATGACCACAAGGTGGACTCCTAATATGCTAAATGTAGACCCCATATGGTCTGAGCACATACAAAATTGTTCTCAAAACGAAGACATTTGAAATCTAGCCCCAAATATAATTGATAGAACTATATGCATGCTCTGTGAATTATATATTCTATGACGGTCACACTGAAGATTTGGAGAC
Organism: Octopus sinensis; assembly: GCF_006345805.1. Taxonomy (NCBI): domain Eukaryota; kingdom Metazoa; phylum Mollusca; class Cephalopoda; order Octopoda; family Octopodidae; genus Octopus; species Octopus sinensis. Next base: position 62,946,295 of record NC_042998.1, on the reverse strand, counting down.
ATTTACGAAATGTAAATGGTAACAATGAAACCTGGTATGTGACTAATCATTATATTTTGTATCTTTTCATTTGTCTTGCCCGTTTTACGTTCTGGCGTTTGACGAATTATCTGGAGAACAATTTTCTTAGTGGGCAGATAATATGGAATCTACATTTAGCATATTAGGAGGCATTCCTCTTATATGTATATATGCTTATATATATACATACACACACACACACACATAGATATATATATATATATATATATATATATACATATATATATATATGTGGTATGTATGTATACACACACAAACACATGCATACACACACTCATATATATATATATATATATATATATATAATGCATATATGTGTTACATGAATTGTGTATATGTATATATACATATATATATATATATACTAGCAGTATCGCCCGGCGTTGCTCAGGTTTGTAAGGGAAATAACTATAAAGCATTTTTAGAGAGTTATAGCCAAAAAATAGCAAAAAAATGGAAAAAAAATTATGGTAAATTTTTTTGAGAGTTAAAACAGGTGGAGTTGCGTCCCTAGACGGTCTGTGGTTTGGGTTTCTCATTCTCGACCCCATGTCGAATTTATCGATTTATTTCAGAACTGGGGGAACTTTTCAAATTTTTCGCTGCGTTAGTTTTGAATTAACATTGGCTATGTGTGTGTCAAGTTTCATCAGAATCGGTTGAAAGCCGTGGTCAGGGTGAGGGTACGAGAAAACAGACACACAGAAACACGCACAGACAAACTGCCGTTTATATAGAGAGATATATATGCTTATATATATGTATGTATATATATATATGTTGTATGTGTGTATACACACACAGAAACACATGCATATACATACATATATATGTGTATATATATATTCATATATATATGTATATATGTGTATACATGTATATGTGTATATGTGTATATATATATATATATATATAATATATATTGGGTAAATTAGGCTTACAGTCGATAAAAGTTTTGTCAACACCTTAGCATATATATATGCATATATATATATGTGTATATATATAATATATAAATATATATACAGCCCTGCATTTAAATTGATGTAATGATTGCATTGTACAATTAAATGGAGCCGCTTGAAAAAGTCGTACTGCATCACTTCTTGATATCCTGTTGGGTAATTTTCGTTATATGTATATATATTATATATATATATATATATATATATATATATTATATGTCTGTCTCTTTGTCTGTCTGTATGTATGTATGCATGCATGTATCTCTCTCCTCTATATATATAATATAGTATATATATATATATATATATATATAATATATATATATATATAAGAGAGAGAGAGAGAGAGAGAGAGAGAGAGAGAGAAAGAAAGATAGATAGGTACATGCATGCATACATACAGACAGACAGACAATCAGACAGACATATAGATACAAGTGCCCTTCTAAATCCTAGCCAGGCGGCTCATAGGCCCAGTTACCCGGTTTCTATGGCGCATGTGTTCCCCACCTGGACGTGACGCCAGTCCATCGCAGCGTTACTCATTTTTGCCAGCTGAGTGGACCGGAGCAGCGTGAAATGTAATGTTTTGCTCAAGAACACAACGCGTCGTCCGGTCCAGGAATCGAAACCACAATCTTACGATCGTGGTGCTGACACACTAACCACTAAGCCACGCACCTCCACACATACATATATGATATAAACTGATGTGTTGAGAAAATTTTTACAGCTTTGTAAGCGTAATTTATCCAATATTTCCGCTATTTCAATGGCGTTTTTTTGCGTCCGAAAAATATTATCATCAAATTTTCTATTCTGTAATACACATTTCGACTCTTAGAATAAAAACAAAATGCCAGTTTGTTTACATTAATATACACATGTTTGTGTATTTAGCTTTATAGCGGAGAAATTTGTCAGCGAGCAGTTTAGCTTAATAGTAACAGTTAAGCTTAATTATTTTATGCACAGAATTTTGTGATAATTAGAAATATTGTATAACATGTAGCATTTTTGATAAACGCAGTATTCTAAGCTTACCATAAATAATAAATGAAGTTAATACACCAAATTTTTGAAAATTCTCATTGGCAGAAAACCTCATGAGGTCCGGCAAACAGATTAACCACCATCAGCCACGAATATATGGCTTCGCTTCGCATTCGTTACACATCACTTCGCTATTAAATTTGCATATTCAAACATAAATATGAAATACAAAATGGGTGCAGGCATGTGAATAAGGTTAACCAGCTCCATTTGCCACCATGTGGTTTCAGGTTCAACCCTGCTACGTGACACATTGGGCAGGGGTTTTTATAACCTCAGACCCACCAATATCTTGAGAGTAAATTTGTTAGACAGGAACTGTGTGGAATTCTTCGCATATATCTGTGTGTATATGTGTGTGTGGGCGTGCGTGTATTTGAGTTTATCCATCCCACCAAATCCAATTGAAAGTAGGTATTATTTAGTGTAGCTTCCCGTAACTTAGCGGTTCCGCAAAAGCTTTCGATAGAATTTGTCTGAGGCTCAAAACACAATTACCGATGACGATTTCATCGGGTAAACTCCACAAAGAGCTGCTCTAGCATGACCGCAGTCTAATGACTGAAACAAGTAAAAGATAAAACGTATCTTACTGTTCAGTGGTTCCCAAATTTTTTCGGCTTGCCACCCCCACCCCCGGCACCCAGACCACATTCCATGTTACCCCCACTCTAACCCCGTGAAAACAACTGTATTTCACAAATAAATTCTAATTAACCTCTATTTTCTTGTTTTTATATCCATCGAACCTCATTATCGCCCCCACTTTTCTTCAGCGCCCCACTGGGTGTTCCCACCGCCGCCAGAGTCACAGTAACGCACGCTTTGGAAACCACTGATTTAACGCTATTGCGTGCACATTCTAAACCGTCATCCGGTTTAACACCAACATCTGGTACTTGGATGTCTTTAAAGGCGGTCTCTTACTTGTAAGCTTCAGAATCAGGACTCCAGCTGGAGCATCACAGCAAACAATTCTCTAAAACAATGCTCCGCAACCGGTATACCGCGGCACACTAGTGTGTGACCAGACGATTCTAAGAGTGTTGCAGTGTAACCTGAATATGACCCCCACCTCCTATACTTTTAGGTATATTTGTATTTCCGGTGTGTCACCGAATTTTGAAAAGAGTATAAGTGTACCTCAAAGGGTGGCCGGAGAGGTTACGAAGCACTGCTCTAAACAATCCCGGTGGACCTGTAGAAGTTCGTTGACATTCCTCTTTTATTTCATAAAACTGATAGAAATATACATCAGAATGTGTGTGCGTATGAGTGCGTGTTTCTGTGTGTGAGTACGTGTGTGTTTGTGTATGTGTTTATATGTATATGTCTGTGTTTTTGTGTGTGGGACGGTTGGCATGTTGTGTGGGTGAGTGTTTGTGTTGAGCAGTGCCTTTTTTTTTTAGCCAAAAGATTTTTATTTACCCAATAATTTACACGGTAATATTTATAGCTTTATCCGCGTCGGAATCTACTATTCCAAAATAGAATTTATTTATACGTGTGTGTATATATATATATATATATATTGCATATATACAACACACACATACACACACACACACATATATATATATATATATAGTTATCCGTAATAATGAAGGGTGAAATCCCTTTTTAGATCTCCCTTTTTAGTAGAAGAAATAGCTATAACTCTTTGACTGCTATTTCTAAATTCGGTATGTGGTAAGGCAATTCGTTGCTAAACCCTTTATGCTTAGTATATTATATATATATATATATATATATATATATATATATATATATATATATATACACACATATATGTACATATACATAAATAATACAAACACATACACATATATAGATGTACGCGCACACACACATATATATATATACATATATATTAAAATATATTTTTTCATATGTATATAATGGGAAGCTGCATGTGCATATAGGTATATCATATATCATTCCTATATTGAGAGATAGAGAGAGGGAAGAAAAGAAGAGGGAGAGAAAGGAGAGGAGAAAGATAAGGAAGAGAGACAAGTTCAGATAAGAATATCGAATGAGTCGGTGATAGACTGATATATGTGTATATGAATGTCCCTCGGTATATCTATTTGTAATTATGCAGACACCTATACATATTTTTACATATATACATACATATATGTGTATGTGCGTGTGTCTGTATGTACTTATTTATACATGTTAGTATGTAACATACACACATACGTAATGTAATATATATGTGTGTGTGTGTATCTATATATACATATGTACTGACACGCATATATATTTATGAATGTGTGTATGTCTGATACACAAACGCAAAAATATATCTATGTATGTCAGTGTGAGTGTGTACGTATGTATGTATGTATGTACGTATGTATGTGTATGTATGTATGTATGTATGTATGTATGTATGTATGTATGTATGTATGTGTATGTATGTATGTATGTATATTTATGTGCATATGTGTTTGCATAATCTCATTTACGCACACGACGAGACATT
>NC_042998.1:62931744-62939244 GCF_006345805.1 Octopus sinensis | reverse complement strand
GTATATGCATGTATATGTTTGTGTGTCTGTGTTTGTTCCTCCACCTTCACTTGACAACCGATGTTGGTGTGTTTGCTTTCCCGAAACGTAGCAGTTCGGCAAAAAAGACTGATAGAATAAGTACTAGACTTACAAAGAATAAGTCATGGGGTTGACTTGTTCGACTAAAGGCGGTGCTCCAGTAAGGCCGTAGTCAAATGACTGAAAATAGAAAAAGGAAAAAAGAAAATGAGTTCTATAGTGCAGTAGTGAACTGTATTTTTATTTATTAATTTTTAGGTGTGAAAATGCTTATTTTACCACAGAAATAATTTAAATTGATAAGAAAATATAAACACATATCGGCCGCAGAAAGCTGCGATATAAATTTACATATATTAGCCAGAAAAAAAAAACATGATGTACTGAGGACACGATAGGTGAACCGCGATGTGCTGAGTGCGCGATAGAGTAACCACGATATAGCGAGGGATTACTGTGTTTATGTAACCACATGTGAATCGTTGGAAATTTTTTTCCCTCCGTCTTCCTTTTCTACTGGACTTTCCTCTGTCTCCTGTTTCTGAAGAAAATCTTTGCTCGAAACTTAAAACCACCTTTCTTTCCTTCCCTGAGCGTCCGCTAATAATTTGCATGTACCACGCCATCGCGTTGTTGTTTATTGTTGTGTTTACTGTTCGTTTTTTTTTTTAGCTATTTTCAGATTTCATATATATATATATAAATTGATAGAAATGGCAAGACAACAAAAGAATGAAAGTGACCGCGATATTATGTAAATAGAGGAATTTATCTGTAAATATAATATGTGACACTTATTCGGTAGCCATGATAAAACTCCAAGTTTCGGATGTCGGGGCGGAAACCCACGCCGGCATCTACTCAGTTATCGGGCCATCGAAAATGCTATCCAGGATAGGATTGTTTTCGATGGCCCGATAACTGAAGACATGCCGGCGTGGGTTTCCGCCCCGACATCCAAAACTCGGAGTTTTATCATGGCTACCGAATAAGTGTCACATTTACAGGTATATATATATACATTTATATATATGCAAGTGTGTGTGTGCTTATTCATGTAAAGAATATATGTCCTCAACACTTTTGCATGCAAATGGAATAATATTGAAGCAGGACTCAAAACCAATGATAGGTATCAAACAATTGTTAACAGCTTATTAATTAGCTTCAAATAGGATTAAAAAGCAAGAGCAAGGAAAAGTGCGCGAAATTTACTTTGCATATAGCCTATACGTCGTATCTTAATACAATCACTCACACAGCTCATGGTTTTACTGAGAAAAATCAACCTAGATAAAAATTACTTTTTCTCCTTCATCTCGTTACAAATATCTCTCCTTTCCTTCTGGTTTTCCTTTATATTCTTATGCATTTTCTTATTCTTTTATATTCTGCTTCATTTTCTTTATCCTTTTTCTTTGTTTGTATTTTCGGTTATCCTTTTTTTGCTTATGTGTGAAGTGTGTTCGTGTATATTTATTTGTATGCGGTTACTATTCTATCTGGACGTCTGCCAGTTGTTCGCTTGTCGCATATAAAAGTGTGTCGGCATATATATGGTGTGTGTGTGTGTTCATTCGTATATTTATATATATGTGTGCGTGTGTGTTTATGATTGTGCGCATGTACTTTCATATAAATATATACATATGTATGTATATATGTATGTCTATTTATAAATACACACACACTCACACACACACACACATATATATATATATATATATATATATATATATATACACTACTTAAAGACATTTATAGGCACACATGCCATATATATACACACAGAGATACGTATGCATGTGTATATATTTATATATATGTATATATGCATATATATATGTGTTGTGTGTATATGTATATATATGCATAATATATATGTTTTTGCGTGTCTGTCACTCTCTCTATATATATGTATGTATATATATATATATATATATATATATATATATATATATAATATATATATATATATATATATATATATATATATATATATATATGTATGTAGTATGTGTGTGTATGTATAATTCATTTCTCTTTTAATGAAACTCACTTTATCTTGCAGACATCTATCTCTGGAAGGCAAAACAGCAAAGCACCAAAACCAAAGAGACAAAAACAAAAACCAGAAAAAAACAAAAGGTGGGGAGAAAAAGAGAGCAAAAAAAAGTAAAGATAACAAGAAAAACACAACAAAGAAAGATAGAAGAAAAATTAATAGTAATATTTTACATCGGCCTTCTGAGGATATATTAAAAACATTCATTTAGTTCGGTTACAATGAAACTTTGACCTATTTTCCAACGATTAAATTTACTTCAAACTGTCTTTTTTATTCATTATATTGTTATTTTTGTATTGTTTAGTATTTATTTATTTAATTATTTTTCTTGATACGTTCTTTTTGATTGGAGAAAAGGAGAGAACGGGGGAGAGGGGAAGAGGGGAGTGCGAACTCGGGTTCATGTTCTGGCAATGATGGTGCTGCTGCACCATCGTTACCATACTATTGACTGACTGGTAATGTTGGCGGGAGTGGAGGTGGTGGTGGCGGTGGTGCCGGCGGTAATGGTGCTAGTGATGTGGTATGGTGGTAGTGGTCACGGTGGTGACAGTGATGGTGATGTTGGTAGGGATGTTGGTGGTTGTGGCGGTTGTGGTGGTTGTGGTGGTAGATCTGCCACTGGTGCTAGTTATGGTGGTGGCGTTGTTGGTCATTATAATGATGGTGGTGCTGCTAGTGCTAGTGATTGCGGTGGTGGTGGTGGTGATGTTGGTGGTCTTGTTGTTGCTGTTGGTGGTGGTGGTCGTCGTCGTGGAGGTTGTGATGGTTGTGTTGGTGGTGGTGGTTCTGCTGCTGGTGTTAGTTATGGTGGTGGTGGCGGTGGTGATCACTGTAATGGGAGGGTGATGGTGCAGCCGGTGCTAATGATGGCAGTGGTTGTGTTGGTGTTGGTGGGATGTGGTAGTACAAGTGGCGGTGGTCGTCGTGGTGATGGTTGTGGTGTTAGTGCTACTGCTGGTGCTAGTTATGGTGGTGATGGCGGAGGTGGTCACTGTAATGGTGGTGGTGGTGGTGGTGGTGGCGGTTGTGATGGTTGTGGTGGTGGTGGTTGTGGGGGGTGTCGTGTTTGTGGTGGTGGTGCTGCTGCTGGTGGTGGTCGTCGTCGTTGGTAATGGTGGGGACGATGGTAAATGTATTGCAGAAATTTACTGAAATATTTTGCACATTTTTGTAGTTATTCTGTATTTTCCAGTGTAATTGTCATCGTTGTCGGCGGCGTTGTTGCTATTGTTGTTGTTAGTTGTGGTAGTGTTGGTGGTGGTAGTCACCAACAGCAGCAACAACAACTGGTTGGTGATGAAGGTGATCGACGTCACCACAACGATGTCGAAGCAGTGAGGTTTATCTTTGATTTCATTATTTTCTTGTAGTTTAGTTTATTGTTTCATGTTATAAACGTCATTGGAACAGTTAAATTAAGAAAATGTTATCTATAAATAGACAGACAAGCAGACAGGGGCAGGCAGCCAGATACATAGATAGATACTGATTTACATATAAGCATATGTAAAAATATATATACAAATAAAAACACGCACACACATATATATATATGTATATATATGTGTATATATATATATATATATATATATAAACGTATATATATATTATATATATATATAATATTATATATAATATATTATATATGTATATGTATAATATGTATATGTATATATGTTATATATATGTATATATATATGTATATATCTATATATATATATATTATATTATATATGTATATATATATGTATATATATATCTCTATATATAAAACTGAAATGCCTTTTTACCGCTTGGTTCGCTTTCAATGCCACTACATCCCGTCCGATTCGCTCCAAAATTTACAGGGACATGTAGAATGAGGTGACGATGCGCGTGGGCTACCTTAGAAATCCCTATCTTAAAAGCTGTGGTTTCTAGGGGCCATCTTCCTACCTCACCCTATTCCTCCAGTACTCTGTCACTCCTCTTCATTTATAACTTTCAGAATGCCACTACGGTTATTTAAAGTATCTGTCACTATCGCATTTCCTTTCTTTTCACTGACTCTGTTTCCTACCTTCCTATCACTTCGGCGGCGTTCTTTGAAGTATATGTCTGTCACCAACAATCAACACACGAGCATGAGAACAAATATTATGAATCAGATATTCTTGCGTTCATTTATATGTGTGTGTGTGTGTGTTCTATATATATATGTATATATAATGCACGTGTGTGTGTGTTCTATATATAAATATGTATATATAATGTATGTGTGTGTGTGTGTTCTATATATAAATATGTATATATAATGTATGTGTGTGTGTTCTATATATAAATATTTATGTGTGTGTGTGTGTTCTATATATATATGTATATATAATGTATGTGTGTGTGTGTGTTCTATATATAAATATGTATATATAATGTATGTGTGTGTGTGTTCTATATATAAATATGTATGTATAATGTATATATACAAAGTGTATATATCTGTATTTATGTATATTAAACTTTTTCATACTTTTTCATAGTTATATATATTTTTAAACAAATTATAAATATAATTTCATAATTTTTATATTCAATTTAAATAATTTAAAGTGTTCAATTTTATATTTTACTAGCAGTATCGCCCGGCGTTGCTCGGGTTTGTAAGGGAAATAACTATATAAGCATTTTTAGTGAGTTATAGCAAAAAAAAATAGCAAAAAATGCATTAAAGATGGAATAAAAAATTATAGTAATTTCTTTTTTAAATCGTTGACTCATCGTAGACATTTTTACAGAGTTACTTCCCTTATATAATAGCGAAAAATGCATTAAAATGGAATAAAAAAATGATGGTAATTTTTTTTTTAATCGTTGACTCATCGTAGACATTTTTAGAGAGTTACTTCCCTTATATAATAGCGAAAAATGCATTAAAATGGAATAAAAAATGATGGTAAATTTTTTTTTTAAATCGTAGACTCATCGTAGACGCGCGCTAATACCCAGAAGGGCTCGATATGAATCACGACTAAGATACCCGGTTTTGGTTACACTGCACCGCAAAATGTGGGAGTAGTTAGGAATCTAAATCGTAGGAGACAGACACACAACCTTACTTTTATATATAAAGATTTGTGCAACAACTAAAACATTCGGTTGTGCAAATTGTTTGCACAGGAAACCTGCCCTGTGTGGCGGTTTTTTGCCGTTTTTGTGGATCTGTTTCAGCTTTTTTAGCGATTTCTGTTTTGGCGACTTCAAGCCATGAAGTCGTTGTTCTAAAAGAACGCTGGTCTCCTTCACAACGCATTACGACGTTGATTTCCTTACACTCCCTTCCCCACAGCTTCACGAGGGAGGGAAGAAGGGGGAGAAGCAACACAGGTGCAGGCGTGAGCGTGGACGCCAACTCCGCCGCCATCGACACACGAAAAAATATGCATTAAAATGGAATAAAAAAATGATGTTAAATTATTTTTAAAATCGTAGACTCATCGTAGACGCGCGCTAATACCCAGACGGGCTCGATATGAATCACGACTATAAGATACCCGATTTGGTTAAACTGCACCGCAAAATTTGGGAGTAGTTAGGAATCTAAATCGAGGGGACAGACACTCACACAACTACAGTGTTTTATATATAGATATATTTTCTATGTTATATTTTCTTTTTTTATGTTTTGTTTTTGTTTTTCACTGTTTGATTTGCCTATTAGTGGTTTTATCTCTAATTTAATTTATACAGATATATATCTCATTTGTATACATTTGTATATATAATGCGTGCACACACACACACATATAATATATACACATATATATGTGTGCATTACGTAGTCGGTCGATTCACCTGAAAATATGCACACCTATGTTAAAGGTGCTGACAAGTTTGCATCACAACTATTTTGTTCCTCAAATGAAAGGCGTCACCTCTAGGACAAATTCCTCATCTTATAAAATGTGGCCCCAGTACACCCGAATGAAATCGGGTTATATTAACCAAAATGTGAAAAGGGGTCTAAATGGGGCTGGAAGGGGATTAAAATTTCAAAGAGCGGGTGTTTAGGAATTCTCTGTTGCATCAAGCTAAAAAATTTGCGCCAGCCTTTTAATCGTCAATGTGTTGCCGTCCATGATAAAGAAGTTTTGAATGCTTGCCATGGTGAGTCTACTGTCGTCAGAAAGAATCACTTCAAAAATTGGTGTTTACGAATTTTCTTTTACATCAAGTTCAAAATTTTACGCCAGCCGTTAAACTGTCACTACGTTGCTGTCCGTCGTTAACAAATGCCAGCCATGGTGACTCTACTATCCTCAGATTCTATCCCTTCAACTTTGGTTTCCAATATTTTTATTTTTTATTCAGCTCGCAAGTTCGTCTGTCCCTTTTGAATGTTAGCGTTTTGCTGTCTGCCTTGAAGCAGACCTTTCCATTGCCACTGCCTCATATTTCTGATTGATCTTTCTAAATACTTTATTTCTCAACTTACTCAAGATCTTCTGTTGTTATAAATGGAGAGAGATAGATAAAGATAGAGAGTAAGAGAAAGCGAGGGAGAGTCAGAGGAGAAAAGAAAAGTAAGAGAGTGAAAGTGAGAGAGAAAGGAGAGAGAAACAAATACGGTTGGGCAGTGTGACCGGGTCTCGGAAGCCAGGAGGCTGCACCAGGCTCCAGTCTGATCTGGCAGTGTTTCTACAGGTGGATGACCTTCCTACGCCAACCACACTGTGAGTGTAGTGAGTGCTTTTTTCGTGCCGACGGCACTGGTGCCAGGGGGGCTCGCAGTGGCAACGATCGGCTGGTGCTTTTTACGTGCCACCAGCACAAAGGCAAGTCAAGGCGGTGCTGCAATCGGCCACGTTCGGATGGTGCTTTTTACGTGCTGAAAGGAAGCACAGAAAGTAACACGCACACTCTTACCCGCGCGTAGAGCGGGTCACCTTCAGCTAGTTATATATATATATATATATATATATATAATATATATATATATATATATATCTATATATATATAAGATATATATATATATATAGATATATATATATATAATATAATATATATATATATAATATATATATATATATATGTATATATATATATATATATATTATATATATAATATATATATATATATATAATGGATATAGGCGTGGAGTGGCTGTGTGGTACGTAGCTTGCTACCAACCACACGGTGCGGGTTCAGTCCCACTGCGTGGCATCTTGGCAAGTGTCTTCTGCTATAGCCCCGGGCGACCAATGCCTTGTGAGTGGATTTGGTAGACGGAAACGAAGACCTGTCGTATATATGTTATATATGTATATTGTGTGTGTGTTTGTGTGTCTGTGTTTGTCCCCCTAGCATTGCTTGACAACCGATGCTGTTGTGTTTACGTCCCCGTCACTTAGCGGTTCGGCAAAAAGAGACCGA
>NC_042998.1:62916744-62929244 GCF_006345805.1 Octopus sinensis | reverse complement strand
ATGGAATATATATATATATATATATATATATTATATATATTATATATATATATATATATGATATATAATATATATATATCTATATGATATATATATGATATATAGATATATTATATATATATGATTGATTGATTGATTGATTGATTCTAGTTTCAGCTTATGAGCTGTGGCCATGCTGGGGCACCGCCATTTGGTGTTGCTACTTGGTTTCACTTCATGGAGGCTTTCTAGCAACTGCTATTTGGTGCATGAGAGAGTTCGATGCAGCTGCCCTCATCTGCCCCTCCTGCCGTGAAGTTGGTTCATCTGGGACACCTGACATGAAGAGATCCAGCTTCATTTTAAAGACATCTGTATCCACCCCATGCAGGTCTCTCAGGTTCTTCGGGAGGATATTGAAGAGTGGGCCTCGGAAGCCCAGGCTATCACAGATCTCGTCCTACATCTTGATGGCAGGTTTGGAGTCCTAGGCACCACGCAGTGGCGCCCAGTTCTGGCATTTGCGTAACTCTCGATGCCAAAGTTCAGGACACTTCCCTCCAGGATCTTCCAGATGTATATTATGGCATATCTTTCCCGCCTACGCTCCAGGGAATATAATTTTAATCTCTGAGTCTTTCCCAGTAGCTTACATTCTGCATAGAGGCTATCTTCTTTGTGTAGCTTCGTGGATCACCTCAAGTTCTGTGATCAACTTGACACTGGATGGTGACCATAGCTGAGAGCAATAGTCAAAGTGGCTTAGGACAAGTGTCTTCCAGATGACCATCATGGTTTCTTGTTCTCTTGTTCTAAAGGTTCTAAGAATCCATCCAGCCAGCCGTCTACATTTCATTGTCAGTTTAGCAACATGTACATGAAAGGTCGCGTAATCACTCATGTGAATACCCAGGTCACGCACTGATTGTGCCTCTGGGATTGCAATCCCTCCGGGTCCAGTGTATTCATTGGGTATTGCATTCAGTTTTGCATGCTGATAGTATAAAGCTTGAAACTTTCCAGCATTGAACTGCATGCTATTCTTTTCAGCCCACTTATATATTTCGTCCAGCTCACATTGCAGGTGTTTAGTGTCCTCAGGGTTCTGTATTGCCTGTGAAACTTTTGTATCATCTGCATAACTTGTGATCGTGGCTCTCTGCGTGGCTGAGGGCATGTCTGAGAGGGCCATTATGAACAGTAGTGGTCCCAGAACAGTGCCCTGCGGAACACCGCTCACTATTGTGTGTTAATGGAGGTGGCCCCATTGGCTACTACCACCTGACTTCTATCCTTCAGAAAGTCATGAAGCCATTCTCCCAGTTTTCCAACTATGTTGAGATCACGCAGTTTGTGACATATCATTCCATGATCGACTTTATCAAAGGCCTTTGCAAAGTCGAGATATATCACTTCCACATTTGAGTGGGTGAGCAGCCGTTTCAGCACCCAGTCATAGTGTTGTAGGAGCTGAGTTAAACAGCTTCTCCCTGGTCGGAAACCATGTGGGTGTCGGGCAGCAAGTCATTCTCTTCAGGAAGGTGATCAGCTTCCTTCTGACTATTCGTTCCATGATCTTGCTGATGTGTGAGGTCAGAGAGATAGGTCTATAGTTCTTGGCTTCCGCTCTGCTACCTCCTTTATGAATGGGGCATATTTTACCTTCCTTCAGTTTTCCTGGAAGTTTGCCAGCTGCAAGGAAGCTCTGAAAGAGGAACTGCAGTGGTCTTGCTAGACTCTCTTACATGCTTTTAGGAGGATTGCCGGGAATCCATCGGGGCCAGTAGCTGAGTCTGTTTTCATTTCATCTATAGCCTGGTTACATCGCCTTCCTTTATATCGATGTAATCTATCGTCGCCGCCTCTGATTTTATATCTGCAGTGGTAAAAAAGTCAGTTGGATTGGTGATTTGGAGATGCCCAAGCGGTGGAGTGAAAACACTCTTGAATTGCTCATTCAGTATTTCACTTACCCTCATTGGTTTTCCTGTAAGTGTGCCATCCTTTTCGAGGAGTGGCCCTATTCTACAGTGCACTGTAGCTGTTTCTTTGGCATACTTGTAGAAAGCTCTGGGGTTAGATTTTATGTTTTCTATAGCCCAGGCTTCTTTGTCTGCTCTTTCTTTTTCATGGGAGAGTTGCAGACATTTTTCGATTTCCAACAGTTTTATTTTTATTTTTATGCGGGACTTTTCACTGCTTTCAATCTGTTTGTTTAGGCGATTTGAAAATTTCGTACGCCGTCTCATTAAAATTTTCCTCTCTCTGGGGATTTTGTTCTTGTGTACAGTGGCCTTTCTCTCTGGGACACATTTGTAGCATATGGCTTGCATTACAGACATGAATTGTTGAAGTTTCACGTCGATGTCTGGCGAGGAGAGACATTTAGGCCAATTTTGTTTGAGGATCTCTTCTCAATTTGTTTCCAGTTTGCCTTATGGTAGTTCAAGCTGGAAGATTTTGAGGGTTTCTTGTAGGCTGCATGTCCGTGCTCTCTTTTGGCCCGTACATGGTCAGCTCTATCATGTTGTGATCCGAGAGTAGTGTCGGTGTCACTTTCACATTATGGATGAGATCCATGTCATTTGTGAAGCAGAGATCCAGTGTGTTACCTGCCCTGGTTGGTTGGAGTATTACCTGCTCCATGTACAGGGTGTTGATGAGGTTCAGGAGGGACCTCGCCTGTCCTCGTTCACATCTTGTCATTCCTGGGAGAGAAAGGCCTCGGGCCATCTGACATTGGGCAGATTGAAGTCTCCCATAAGAAGCACACCTATGTGTTGTTCTAATGTGGTTAGAATTTCTTCTATTTTTATAAGGCAGTCTTCAAACTTGCCCACATGGCTTGGGCATCTGGAGGGCGATATGTAGCACACACAACTACATCAAGTTGCCTAATATGTACAATTAGTGTGTCACACACCGAGTTTGAGTATGACAAGAGGACCTGGGGTGTGAGGTCCTCACGGATGTACATAGCAACACCTCCATGACTCTTTCTTTCCTGTCGGTCCGTAGTACAGCATACTGTGGTATGTGTAACTCCGCATCTGCTATGTCCGTTTCAGGTGCGTTTCTGTAAGTGCTATGCATATGCTTGATTGCATGCAACAAAGTCTCTCAGGAACGGGATCTTTGTCCTGTTACTGAGTGTTTGCAGTCCTCTGATGTTCAGTAGGAGTATCGAGGTGAGGTGTACGTTGTTGCCGGCGGTGTCCATCCTGTGTCTGTTTGCTGTGGTGGTCTGGTAATATATATGTTATATATTATATATATATATATATATTGAATATATATATAATAATATATATATATTATATATATATATATATATATATATATATATATGATATATATGAAGGAGGGAATATATATTGATATATATGTGGTGGTCTGGTAATATATATATATGATATATATGTGGTGGTCTGGTAATATATATAGATATGATATATATATATATATATATATGATATATATGAAGGGGGGAATAATATGCCCAATACATAAAGGGGGGAGTAGAGCAGATGCCAAAAACTATAGGCCTATCTCTCTGACTTCACACATCAGCAAAGTCATGGAACGGATAGTCAGAAAGAAACTAATCGCATTCCTTGAGGAATATAACTTGCTGAGTGGTAACCACCATGGTTCTCGACCAGGTAGGAGCTGCCTGACACAGCTCTTACACACATTATGACTGGGTGTTGAGGCGGTTACTCAACAAATCAAATGTGGACGTAATCTACCTTGATTTTGCAAAAGCTTTTGACAAGGTGGATCATGGTATGATATGCCACAAACTGCGTGACCCCGGCATAGCTGGAAAAGTTGGAGTGTGGTTACATGACTTCCTGAAAGATAGCAGTCAGGCAGTAGTGGTTAATGGAGCCACCTCTATGAACACACAAATAGTAAGCGGTGTTCCACAAGGCACTGTCTTGGGACGACTGCTTTTTATAGTGGCCCTCTCAGATATGCCCTCAAATGCTCGGATAGCCACTCTGGCCAACTATGCAGACGAGAGTCTCGCAGAAAATACAGAATCCCAGCGATGTTGCACACCTGCAGCAGGAGTTGGACTCAATCTACAGATGGGCTGAGGATAATAATATGCAGTTTAATGCTGAAAAATTCCAGGCCCTGCGCTATTAGCGTCCAAAACTGAATATTACATTTACAGGATACACCGGTCCACAAGGAATTTCAATCCCAGAGCCTAAGTCTGTGAGGAACCTGAGTATCGACATGAGTGATGATACCTCTTTCCAAGTGCACATTACCAGGATGGCAACAAAGTGCAGACGACTGGCTGGGTGGATCCTAAGAACATTCAGAACCAGAGATAAAGAAACCATGATGGTCCTCTGGCGAGCAATCGTCCTCAGCCGCCTGGATTACTGCTCACACCTATGGTCACCCACCACTGTAAAATTAACAGCGGACCTTGAAGCAATCCAGAGAAGATTCACAAAGAAGATCCTCTCTTTGGAACAGCTCAGCTACTGGGAAAAGTTGAAACAGCTAAGACTCTACTCCCTGGAGAGAAGACGGGAAAGGTATGCAGTGATATACGTCTGGAAGATCCTGGAAGGAATTGTACCAAATTTTGGCATTGTAAGCTACACCAATGCTAGAACGGGACGACACTGCATAGTGCCAAAGATCCCAGCAATGCCATCACCCTTCAGGACCAGCTTCTGCAACAGCCTGGGTTTCAAGGGCCCACAGCTTTTTAATATTCTCCCAAAGAGTCTAACGAACTTGTACAAAGTAGATGTAGCGGTTTTTAAATCAAAGCTGGACATCTTCCTGTCAAGAGTCCCAGATGAACCTACCTCACGGCAAGAGGTGCAAATGAGAGAAGCTATATCAAACTCCATTCTTCACCAAGTGCCACATATTAGAGGAGGTTCTTCGTAATAACAATGTAGCACAAAACGGCGGTGCATCAGCATAGCCGCAGCTCTGAGCTGAAACTAGAGAAAAAAAATTATAATATATATATATATATATATATATATAATATATATATATATATATATATGATATATATATATGATATAGATATATATATATATATGATATAGATATATATATATATATTATATATATATATATATTATATATATATATATATATATATATATATTATATTATATATATATATATAGGAATTTTGCCAAATTTTGGCATTGTAAGTTACACCAATGCTAGAACGGGACGACACTGCATAGTGCCAAAGATCCCAGCAATGCCATCACGCTCCAGGACCAGCTTCTGCAACAGCCTGGGTTTCAAGGGCCCACAGTTTTTTAATATTCTCCCAAAGCGTCTGAGGAACTTGCACAAAGTAGATGTAGCGGTTTTTAAATCAAAGCTCGACATCTTCCTGTCAAGATTCCCAGATGAACCTACCTCTCGGCAAGAGGTGCAAATAAGGATAGCTATATCAATCTCCATTCTTCACCAAGTGCCACATATTAGAGGAGGTTCTTCGTAATAACAGGGTAGCACAAAAAGGCGGTGCATCAGCATGGCCGCAGCTCTGAGCTGAAACAAGAAGTAAGAAAAAAAATATATACTTTTTACATACATCTTCACATATATATATATGTGACTGTATGTTTATAAATACACACACACCATAAAGCACACACACATATGTTTGTGTGAGTGTGTATGTATATATAGATATATATATAATGATGGACGCACGCAAACACACGCACTCTCACACAGTCACAGTCACACACAAAAAGCAAGCACGCACATACACACACACACAAAAGCAGGCACACACACACACACACACACACACGCACGCACACAAAATAGATATACCAGATCTTAGAAAAGTAGGCAGAGAGAGTTAAATACATTTATATTGGTATCATACTTGCTGAACAATTCATCACTGATATTGCGAATAACCGCCATCTGAACAAATAATCCGATGAGCAGAACGGAAGCAGTTTTCAATTTAAACAACCATCTATGCCAAATACTTAATGTATATACACCATTGACAGATAGGTTACTGTGGTTTTTTCTCCAGGATAAAAAATCTGTTATGGACGTGCTGTGTTTAAACACAATACATATCGGAGGGAGAGGAAAAACCGTCAACGCAGCGGCTAGAGAGGACACCATACGCGTCTTCGCATTTTTGGGTATTGTCAAATGTCTTTACTTGCAGGTAGCCACATGACTAGACTTTATATATCGTCTCTGATATTGAAAATATTGAAGGAAGCATTCCCGAGTATTGCGAATAACTGCCGGGCTGAATAATATTTAGGTAATCGCAATTGAAGTACTATTAAATTAAAATAGCTATCAATACACCATACGTAGTGCAAGGACAACGGTGACGAGAGTATTATTTCCTGTGTGTGTGTGTTTGTATAAATGTATTTATATGTGTGTGTTTGTATATATATATATATTTATAATGAATTCATCCGTGAAATGAGGTTCAGCAAAAAGAGTACTTCCTCTGGCGAGAGTGAAAGTATTGCTTTATAAAATCACCTCATGTGCATAAGCCACAATACTAATAGTTTCATGTACATGGAAACCCAAGTACGTTCTTCAGGCATGGACTATGCTTCCTAACTAAGCAATTTAAATAATGGACTGAATATATACATATGTGTGTGTGTGGGCTGACATATATATATATATGTTGCATACACACACACACACACACACACACATATATATATATATTTATATACATATAAGTGTCAATGCAGAACTTGTAACACACACATACCATTTAAATATGGGCGGAGATAAAGAATGTGCACACCACCTGTCTCCGGCGTAACTCTAACCCTAACCCTAAACCCTAAATCCGAAACCTAATCCTATTCCTAAACCCTAACCCTGAACCCTGACCCTAAACCCTAACTCTAAACCCTAAATTTATCCCTAAACCCTAACCCTAACCCTATCCCTAAACACCAGGTGTACGTATTCTTTACATTCGCCTAAATATGCAACATATAGTCTTATTTTAAATATGAAATACAAATGAATCTGGGATTTTACAAAGTTTGGTGTTTCAAGGATTAATATACATTTCGTGTAAAGATAAAAGGCAATCAACCATAAAGTAGTACAGACATTCTAGTTTATTGCTGCAATTGCGAAAACTCAAAACGCTATCTTCACCTTCTGTTCAAACATCCTGCATCAATCATAAACGACATTTGGTTGTATTTTTTATTTTCACCACAATTAGATGAAAAGATGGGCACCTGTCATTTCCAGGTTTTTCAATCGTATCTCATTTCTATTTTGTTTTAAATCAATATTTTAAATTTTATATACATTAGTGTCTAAATGCCATAGATTATATTCATTGTATCGAAGAGCTTAGTCATTAGCCGGTCGTTATACATTATTATATTATCAGAGGTTGAATTAGTTTGTGTATATACAAATTGGTTAAAGCCAGTGTTTAATAGAACATAGGGTAGTAAAAATGCAAAGATTGGACTGGTGCTTCAGAATTCCATTCAACTCAACTGCTGTTTCAACCTTCTAAATGCAAGCATCGATGATGATGCTTGTATTTTAACTTTTGAAACAGCTGTTGGGTTGAATGAAGTTATGAAAACTCTTCGAAGTATTTACTTTAAAATATTTTCATAAATACATATGGACAAAGTCATCGCTTAGAAGAGAATATTCTGCAGGAAAAAAATGCAGCTGTTAAATATTCAGTTGCGTAAAAGAATATTTTGCAAGACCAGCATAATATATTTCGATTTAAATATCATTATACTTCAAGGGTACAGTTTGCGCCACGAAAAAACCGCGAAAACACAGCATCTATCAAAAATATAGCCTAAAAATTCAAGTATATTCAGTGGAAACTAATTCCAATTAAACTAATATATATGTGTGTGTGTACATATATTTATGTGTGTGTATTATAAATAAATATATAAATATATATAGGCACAGGAGTGGCTGTGTGGTAAGTAGCTTGCTTACCAACCACATGGTTCCGGGTTCAGTCCCGCTGCGTGACATCTTGGATGTCTTCTACTATAGCCTCGGGTCGACCAAAGCCTTGTGAGTGGATTTGGTAGACGGAAACTTAAAGAAGCCCAACGTATATATGTATACGTATACATGTGTGTTTGTGTGTCTTGACAACTGATAGAATAAGTACTAGGCTTACAAAGAATAAGTCCTGGGGTCGAAGAGTATATATATACTTAACACATATAGAAACATACTTGAGCTTCGATTCGTAAATTTGGCCATCTGTACAACCACATAAATAAATTTACTCTTAGAAAGAATTTCTGTATGGTCTCGGTTAATTACGATGAAAATACATGAACCAACCAGCTGATGAGTGATTGTTTACATGGTCTCACAAGAAGCTAGAAATAAAAGCCCATTCACCACAACTTAAATCCGTTGCAATTTAAAGCACAATTAGTATTATGCACCTAAAAAAAGGCAAGATGGTTATGGTTGGAATGTCATTAATCATTGTTCTGCTAACAACAACAATAACAGCAACTGCACTTACTTGTAGATGGCAAGTTTAGACCGCTGTTCAAAATCTTATTGATTGGGTCATCGATATTTCATGTAGATGTTACAATTGTGTTAATACTAGTTATTAACACGAGTTTTCCTTGAAAAAAATTATAAAAACAAAATAAAGACATATGAGAAAACTGCAAATTATTACAATAGCATTTGGACTCATGACTACACGGCCTGAAGATGTAATAACTCACATGATCATTTTTATTGAGAAATGTTATTTTCACTCTGGATTTACTTGTTTTTGTTAAGAGTGATGTATGAGTGTGAATTGTCATATTATTTGCCATCCATATGAGGTCGCCGCTTTGCATCCTAGCTGAATGTAGAGTTGGTTTGGTTAAAGTGTTGCTATTGAATCTGTTTGTCTCCTGTGGGAATGTTAAAAGCTGCTTTGTAAGTGTTTTCCTGTTATCCTTGGAATCTGCGCTGTCAGATTTATATCTTATTCACTATTGATGAAAATGTATGTAGTTCTATGTCAGCCAATATTATTGTCTTGGTTTGACTCTATAGAAAACATCGACAATTTCTAAAAAGGAATTCCTCACGAAAAACTGTTTTAGTATATAACAATAGACTCCTCCCATTGGTCGCATAAAGCAACTAAGCGCCTATCCCATTGGTTGAATACAAGTACACTTTGATAGCTTACACATAATATTGAGGACCACATGGTGAATGATGCATTTGTTCCTGCTTATGTGACCCTTTCAAATTACATCTTCCAATAACCCCTGGCGATTCGTGATGGATTCAATGGCTAGGTACAATAAAGAATAACAAAACCCTTAAAATGAATGACGAACAAAGTGTTTCAATAGAAGGATGTGGTTTCACCTAAATAACAAATGGTTCAATTATGAGAAAATATAATTGCATTAAATGTATCCTTATCGTGCAAAATGCTAGGATTTTATGAAAGCAATCGATATTTCTTTTCAATAATCGGAGAGAAAATTAGTGGAATTGTTTGAAAGATGGGATAAACGGATTAAGTAACGGGGACTATTTTGTTCCATCCTTCGATGATTTATGTTCGAAATACATGGGAGATGATTTTGTTGTATTGCTTCTGATAGAGTAAGCAGATAATGTATATGGTGTCTCTAAGCGTTGCTTTGCTCCACTGCCACCGACCTGTAAATCTTTGTACAGCGAAACTATAGTAAAATTCAAATTCATTAATCCATTAACTGACAAATTATTTTATTAATTTCTTTTTGGCTTTGTCAGGTGTCTTAGGAGTTAAAATAATATGTAGTAATTAAATTTTCTTTATGTATGAATTATTTTAGAAATTATAATATATTTTTCGAAGTCCCAAATGGGGGTCGCTGAAAAAATCATGTTCATTCTGTTCTATACAATTGTAATAATAAGCATTTTAGTTTTTCTTTTTTTTAAACTATAGTATCAAATGCGAATGTATATGAAATATCAATGAATGATATAGATGAGAAATGCAAAACAAACAAAAAATGTTTTCAAAACAATCAATATTTTCGTAGTTCAAAAATTGCGATTTATGACATAAAATGTCCTCTAGAATTAGCCAGAGCTAATGATAAACATTAACTACTAAATATTCTTTTCTACTCAAGGGACAAGGCCCGAAATTTTTTGGGTTGCTGAGCCAGTCCATTAGATTGACCTCAGTACGCAACTGGTACTTAATTTATCGATCCCGAAAGGATGAAAAGTAAAGTCGACGTCGGCGAAATTTGAACTCAGACCATATCTAGAGACGAAATATTGCTAACCATTTCGCCCGGCATGCTAACGTTTCTGCCAGCTCGCCGCTTTACATTAACTACTAAATATTGCTAAACAGAAATGCAATGTTCATAAACAATTCACTTTAAATACAACGAACGACCGAGAGTGAGACTATTTTTAGCAGATCCCCAAATGGGGATCATGGTAGGCAATGGGTTAATCCTTTGAGAAAATAGAATGTACCCGGGTCGTGCCGACTGTGATCAATAACTTCTCATATCATTAAACAAGAACTTATATGAAAAACAAATAAGGTGTAAATTGAGGAAAAATCTTAGTACTCGTTATATAGGTCAAGCCACAACTTAAAGGTTATCTGATTGTCTCTTTTTTCGCTCAATTTTATGCTAGGCGTTCAATCAGGCCAAAATACAATTTAGCGTATGACAAAATACCTAACAATAATGAGTTGTGTTCTCTTCTTTAATTAGATCATACAACATTAAGGTTAGATTTGCCTTCTAAAACCGACTAGACAATAATTAAGTACCAGTAATATAATTCGTCTTATTCTATTGGTTCTAAAGCGCCTTCATATTTCTGCCCGTGTAGCAAATATCAAGAGCGTTATGTTAGTCATTTCATTTCTGTTTTGCTCTCTCTTCTTTCTGACTTTCATTCTTCCTTCCTTTCTTTCTTTCTTCCTTTCTTTCTTTCTCTATCTCTCTCTCCTTCCCTCCCCTTCACCCCCTTTATTTCTCAAAATTTTTAATGCTTTCTCTCTGTAATATTTCTCATTTGACTGCTGCTATGCTGGAGTACCGCCTTCAGCCGAACAAATCGACCTCGGGACTTATTCTTTGTCAGCCTAGTACTTATTCAACCGGTCTTTTTTGCCGAACCGCAGAATTACGGGTGCGTAAACACATCAACATCGGTTGTCAAGCGATGGTGGCGGGGCGGAGAAAAAACAGTAACACAAAAACAAACACACACACACACACACATACATACACATATATATATATATACGACGGACGTCTGTCTACCAAATCCATTCACAAGGCTTTGGTCGATCCGAGGCTACAGTAAAAGACACTTACCCAAGGTGCCACGCAGTAGGACTGAACCAGGAACCATGTGGTTGGTAAGGAAGCTTCTTACCACAAACCCACTCCTGCACCTATGATATATATATATAAATATATATATATATCTTATTCTTTTGCAATCAATTCATCTATGTCTGTGCTTGTGTGCGTGTGTCTGTATTTGTACGTGTGTGTGTGTGTATGAGTGTGTGTGTGTATGTGTATGTGGTATTCTTTCGTAATAATTCTTTTTGTCTGTCTCTCTGTCGCATATTCTTCTAATTCCATTTGTGTATAAGCATTTATCCCTTTTCCTCATTCGTTTTTCTCTCTCTACCTGTTTCTCTCTCTCTCTCTTACTCTCTCTCTTACTCTCTCTCTTACTCTCTCTCTCTCTCTCTCTCTCTCTCTTATCCTCTCACTCCCCCTCTTCCACGCATCTCTCTTTCCCTTTCCTCTTCTACTTTTTCTCTTAGAACTTTCTTTCTTCTAACTTTCTTCTCATTTTCTCACTGTATTTATACGCTATGACATGCAGTCGTCTTACACTTTGACCGTCTTTCAAAATTACTTGCTATTCATCAAGACAAATACATGCAAACACCTCAATGTATCCATATATATATATATATATATATATACATACATGCATACATCCATCCATCCATACATCCATACATACATACATACATACATGCATACATGTGTGCTTGTGTGTGTGTGTGTGTGTGTGCGTGTATCTATGTGCGAAAATGCACACGAACATATGTGTGTGTGCGTGCGGATATGTATATAGATAGATGGATAGATAGATAGATAGGGAGAGAGAGAGAAAGAGAGGCAGGAAGACAGTCAGGCAGACAGGGAGAGAAAGGTAGATAGATGTAGCCTTATGAATATGTATATAACGTATATACATATATTATATATGATATAAACACATACATTTGTAAACATAAATATATATATATATATAGTAAGTATATGAATACATTTAACAATGCTATTAAATGCTACGGAATCGTTCTATCTAAGCTCTTTGATTTTAGTCAATTTGGTGAGAATCGTTAGACGTTGCTTTTGGGTTCGGAGCAGCAGGAGAGAGATAAACACCGTCATTAGTTACTTCTCTGT
>NC_042998.1:62894244-62911744 GCF_006345805.1 Octopus sinensis | reverse complement strand
AATAGAAGACGCTGCCCAATGTGCCACGCACCGGGACTGGACTCGGAGCCATGTGGTTCAGAAGCAAGTTTCTTACCACACAGCCACTCCTGCCTCTATATGGATATATTGATTTCGAATTTTGGCACAAGGCCACCAATTTCCTGGAAGAGGATAAGTCGATTATATGAACCCAGTTTTCAACTGGTTTTTATTTTATCTTTCCCGAAAGGATGAAAGGCGAATTAAACCCCGATAGAATTTGACCCCAGAATGTAAAAATGGACGAAATGCCGCGAAGTATTTCCCCCTGCGATTACGATTTTGCCAGCTCGCCACCTTAATATGTCGGTATATTAAAATTAATGGCACCTAACTATGAGAGCAAGTGAGCTGCTGCATACGCGTATGTATTCTCGCTTTTATGTATAGGCGATTGTTTGTGTTTATTCATTTGATTAGTAAGTATGATTTATTTCTGGTTGCATCCCCCAAGGTTCTATCTTTCTCTTCCTGTATTCAACATTTTTCTTCTCATTGCTGTGAAAGGTGTTCATCTGTTCATCATAGGTGCATGTATATAGAAGTATAAGTTGGTTTGGCATGGATACAGTTCAGATATACAGGTAAATAGTAAATATGTTAACATGTCTCCTACATAACAAATATACGTAGCTTTCAATACAACGGAAAACTAAAAGGGAAAATGGAAAGAGATAAATAAAGTCATTGATATTGAAGTAGAAAATTCCAGTAACAATTGCAAACTCATTTCCAGCTGCCGGTGAAATGATAAATAGTGTTACATTTCTCTGAAATTACAGTAAATGAGGTTGAATTATATTTCCTTATCTCCACCATTTCAAATCCATTATTCAATCTAATATCTACCATTAGTCTTATATACATTTTCACATTTATCAACCAGACGTCATACATTTAGAGAGCCAGTCCACAAAAGCATTTTACTACTATTTACGCCACATTATAAAATAAAAGAATATATAGTTGACTGTGTGTATACATATGAATATATATATATATATAATATATATATATATGTGTGTGTGCGCGTATGTGGGTGTGTGTGTGTGTATGTGCATGTATGTATGTGTCTATGCATGTATACACACATACTCACATATGATAATAAATGTAAAATTTCGTGCCATTTTGAATCGAAAACTTAGAGTAAAAGTTGCCTGATTGTGTCTATTTTCATTACTGAATACAGACGCACAGATATAAGCGCGCAGACGCACACGATACACCCACCCACAATACACACACACACACACACACACATGATGCAAGTATATATACATATAAAACAGTCTGACGAAGGCAAAAGAAATTGAAATTTCGAGTTACTGCCAATATATTCCTTGTGAAAATTTAATAAAGTATTCAACAAAAAGAAAATCATTCACTTGTATATATATATTATATATATATTATATATATATATTATGTATGTATGTATGTATGTAGATGTGTATGTATGTGGTATGTATATGTATATGTATTGTATATGTCTATATTATATATATGTACATGTATATATGTGTATATATATATATATGTGGTGTGTGGGTGTGTATATATATTATATATATATATAAATATATATATATATAGGTATATATATATATAATATATATGTATATATATTATATATATATATATGATATATATAATATATATATATGTATATATATATATGTATTATGTATATATATATATATATATTATATATATAATATATATATATATATATATATATAATATAATTATAACGAGAACAAAATTACGTTTGATTTTTATCAAGTAGTCAGCATGCTATGGAAATTTATAGGCAGTACATACATACACATGTGCACACGGACATGTTCATACATACATATTTATATATGTATACATATATGTATGTATATATGTGTTTATGTTTTCCTCTATGAAATTCCAACATGGTCTGAGATTCACGCTCTATATTGGTATGTTTTAAGATTTTAGAATATTACATAATATTGTAAAATTGTAAAGCACACAAGATAAACGTGAAACCCACACCATTTAAGAATTTCATCGAGTAATATATGTACCTGTATATAAAAAGATTTTTATATGTATAATATATATATATATATATAGTTATCTATATATATATTATATATATATATAGATAGATAGATAGATAGATAGATAGATAGATGATAGAGAGATGAGTAGATAGATAGATAGATAGATAGATAGATAGATAGATAGATAGAGTAGATAGACGAATAGGTAATAAATGGAGTTGAACGAAGAAGAGATGTTATTAAAATTCTTTTACTTTCGACATATGTTTCGAAGACAACATGGTTTTATTCCAAAGGAATAAACGGTGTAAGATGCAATCTTCTCATCAGGAAAGAAAGACAGCCTCTCTCAACAAAAAGACAACAAGACATTATAACAATTTAAATATTCTTTAAATAGTCAGAACTTTAGTCTCGGTCACAAAGAACATCTACGCACCCCGTGCTCTCACCCACCGGAATGACCGCTGCCTGACCCGTTAAAATCTTCAACGCACCCACCACCCGTTTTCAACATACATTGATAAACAGTTTGGCCATGGGCTCTTAGGAGCCTCGTTCGTTTTGTTTTGCTCCGCCTCTGTTCTGTTTTTGTTTTTTCCAAACGGATTTCCTATTTCTTCCTGAAGAGAAAGACACAATATGGTCTCCTTATTCAATCGGAATTTGGTAAATTGTGCCTTCGAAACACGTGTAGAATGCAATAAAACGATTTCTGTTCAATCTTCGTTCAACTCCATTTCTTCAATTCACTATATATATATATATATATATATATATATAATTAATATAGGATAAAAAAAATTTTAAGGAAAAAAAATTTTATCAATGGCCAGCATATCAAAAAAATGCCTTTAAAGGTAAAATTTTACATACTAATTTACAAGATAGGGCAGAAGAAAAAATTCTAATGCCAAAATATGCCGAAACAAAAAATTGTTCATAACCATTATAATTTATGCGTCTCGAAATAACCGATAGAAAATCTCTAAAAATTCGTTATTACCGTATTGGTCCAATTTCGGGGTTAATTCATAAGGGAAAATTTCTTGGACCAATACAGTAATAATGAATTTTTTAGAGCTTTCTATCGGTTTATTTCGAGACGCATAAATTATAATGGTTATGAACAATTTTTTGTTTCGGCATATTTGGCATTAGAATTTTTCTTCTACCCTTATCTTGTAAATTATATATATATAAAGTGTATATATTTATATATATGTTGTGCGTATATATGTACATATTTAATGCGTAATGTGGTCGGATTGAGCTGAAAATATGCACACCTATGTTAAAAGTGGTAGCGATTTTGCATTGCAGCTTTGAGTTTGCTCAATTGAAAACCATAGCCTCTAGGGCAAAATTCCTCATCTTTTAAAATGCGGCCCGCGTAGACCCGAATGAAATCAGATTATAATACCGAAACAAGTAACACAATAATAAACTATTTTAATCCTGAGCAAGGCCGGGTATATATGTCTAATCTATAAAATGAAGAAGGCGAACATTGATACAAATTGGATTTTTATGTAAAAGGGGGTCTAAATGGAGCTGGAAAAGGAATTAAAATTTATTGGAAGGTGTAACTTCAGGTGAGGAATTGATTGGGAGACGTTTTGGGGCCCTACAGTGGTTGCTTTCCTGTGAAAACGGGTATTTTATTGATTTTGGGGGACAGTTGGGGGTCCAGTGGATGTATATATCTATGTATATATATATACATATATTTCTATAAAGATATGTATATACGTACATATATACATATATACATACATATGTATATATATATATATATATATATATTATATATATATATATATATATTATATATGTCTATATATAGAGAGAGAGAGGTATTAACACGTACTTTGTACTTTTGTTTTAGTGTATCTCACTACAGCCGTTTCAAACTAAGGATTTATCAAGTGTGATTTGTGAGTTAAAGTATGTAATATGTATGTAGTTCTATCTTGGAAGTTGTTTACGCTGTCTTATTCTTGTATCGAGGAATATATGTTACATAAATATATGGAGTGCACCACTGTGAATGTGTGTGTGTGTGTGTGTGTGGTGGATCTATGTATGCTGGTATGTATTTTGTACCCTTTATCTGAAATTGTATTTGTCGATTGAAACTATCATAGTGATGATAGTTTTATATGATGATAGTTTTATACAAGAGGACATAAACCTATTTATTTCGTATAGTGAGTTCTAAATTTGAAAGAAGTCCGCTTCAATCTAATTTAAACGAATATGATTGTGATGATAATAAAAGAAGGGAAGAAAATTTTAAAATCTAATTTACATATTATATGAGGTGGTTATATATATACATATATGATATGCTGTGGTATGCTGTGTGGTATATATGGCTGAGTGGTGTGTGGTAAGTAGCTTGCTAACCAACCACATGGTTCCGGGTTCAGTCCCACTGCGTGGCATCTGGGCAAGTGTCTTCTGCTATAGCCCCGGGCCAACCAATGCCTTGTGAGTGGATTTGGTAGACGGAAATGAAAGAAGCCTGTCGTATAATGTATATATATATAAGTGTGTGTGTATATGTTTGTGTGTCTGTGTTGTTCCCCTAGCATTGCTTGACAACCGATGCTGGGTTGTTTATGTCCCCATCACTTAGCGGTTCGGCAAAAGAGACCGATAGAATAAGTACTGGGCTTACAAAGAATAAGTCCCGGGTTCGAGTTGCTCGATTAAAGGCGGTGCTCCAGCATGGCCGCAGTCAAATGACTGAAACAAGTAAAAGAGTAAAAGAGTAAAGAGTTTATATATAATATATATATATATATTATATATATATATATTATATAAAAGGGCTTAGTAAAATAAATTACTTTGCCGCATACTGAACTCATTAGAAATAGCAGCTAAAAAACTTTTTTAAGCTATTTCTAATACTTAAAGAAAATCTCTCTCATATATAGTGTTTGCTTAATTCAACTCACAAAAGTTGGGGGTAAGGACATCGAAAAATCAAATGCTAAGGTTATGAGAACGTACGTTTCAAGATTAGTCAAAACAACATTTCTATCATCAGCTCAGAAATTCCTTGGTTTGGATTTGGAAACACTGAAAATAAGAACATACCCTTTCGAAGATCTGCTCGTAACTACAGTGCCAACAAATTCAAATAAGCAAGCGAAGAATCTCTGTTCTCCCTTTCCACCAGCGTGGGTTAAAATCATCAAACACTATGCTTATTTCGGTAAAATCCGAAGCATTAATCAGAGGGAGATTAATTATAATTTCAACAATTGAGGGCAAAATTAATTAATTATTAATCAATTTCACCAAGTGTTCAGTATGCAAAGGGACCATTCAAGGCGAATTCAAATTATTACCTTATATAAAAGGGCTTAGTAAAATAAATTACTTTGCCGCATACTGAACTCATTAGAAATAGCAGCTAAAAAACTTTTTTAAAGCTATTTCTATACTTAAGAAAATCTCTCTCATATATAGTGTTTGCTTAATTCAACTCACAAAAGTTTGGGGGTAAGGACATCGAAAAATCAAATGCTAAGGTTATTTGAGAACGTACGTTTCAAGATTAGTCAAAACAACATTTCTATCATCAGCTCAGAAATTCCTTGGTTTGGATTTGGAAACACTGAAAATAAGAACATACCCTTTCGAAGATCTGCTCGTAACTAACAGTGCCAACAAATTCAAATAAGCAAGCGAAGAATCTCTTTCTCCCCTTTCCACCAGCGTGGGTTTAAAATCATCAAACACTATGCTTATTTCGGTAAAATCCGAAGCATTAATCAGAGGGAGATTAATTATAATTCAACAATTGAGGGCAAAATTAATTAATTATTAATCAATTTCACCAAGTGTTCAGTATGCAAAGGGACCATTCAAGGCGAATTCAAATTATTACATTATATAAAAGGGCTTAGTAAAATAAATTACTTTGCCGCATACTGAACTCATTAGAAATAGCAGCTAAAAAACTTTTTTAAAGCTATTTCTAATACTTAAAGAAAATCTCTCTCATATATAGTGTTTGCTTAATAATTAATCTCCCTCTGATTAATGCTTCGGATTTTACCGAAATAAGCATAGTGTTTGATGATTTTAACCCACGCTGGTGGAAAGGGGAGAACAGAGAGATTCTCGCTTGCTTATTTGAATTTGTTGGCACTGTTAGTTACGAGCAGATCTTCGAAAGGGTATGTTCTTATTTTCAGTGTTCCAAATCCAAACCAAGGAATTTCTGAGCTGATGATAGAAATGTTGTTTTGACTAATCTTGAAACGTACGTTCTCAAATAACCTTAGCATTTGATTTTTCGATGTCCTTACCCCCAAACTTTTGTGAGTTGAATTAAGCAAACACTATATATGAGAGAGATTTTCTTTAAGTATTAGAAATAGCTTTAAAAAAGTTTTTTAGCTGCTATTTCTAATGAGTTCAGTATGCGGCAAAGTAATTTATTTTACTAAGCCCTTTTATATAATGTGTATAATTTGAATTCGCCTTGAATGGTCCCTTGCATACTGAACACTTGGTGAAATTGATTAATAATTAATTAATTTTGCCCCAATTGTTGAAATATATATATATATATATTTATATATATATGTGTATGCACGTACGAATGTACCTATATGTACGACTGGCTGGGTGGATCCTAAGAACATTCAGAACCAGAGATAAGGAAACCACGATGGTCCTCTGGCGGACATTCGTCCTCAGCCGCCTGGATTACTGCTCACAGCTATGGTCACCCACCAGTGTAAAATTAACAGCGGACCTTGAAGCAATCCAGAGAAGATTCACAAAGATCGTCTCTTTGCAACAGCTCAGCTACTGGGAAAGGTTGAAACAGCTAAGACTCTACTCCCTGGAGAGAAGACGGGAGAGGTATGCAGTAATATATGTCTGGAAGATCCTGGAAGGAATTGTGCCAAATTTTGGCATTGTAAGCTACACCAATGCTAGAACGGGACGACACTGCATAGTGCCAAAGATCCCAGCAATGCCATCACGCTTCAGGACCACCTTCTGCAACAGGCTGGGTTTCAAGGGCCAACAGCTTTTTAATATTCTCCCAAAGAGTCTGAGGAACTTGCACAAAGTAGATGTAGCGGTTTTTAAATCAAAGCTGGACATCTTCCTGTCAAGAGTCTTAGATGAACCTACCTCACAGCAAGAGGTGCAAATGAGAGTAGCTGTATCAAACTCCATTCTTCACCAAGTGCCACATATTAGACGAGGTTCGTTGTAATAACAGTGTAGCACAAAACGGCGGTGCATCAGCATGGCCGCAGCTCTGAGCTGAAACTAGAAAAAATATATATATATATATACACACACACATATATATGTTTTATGTATGTTTTATATACATATATATATACATATATGTATATGTATTCATGTATGTATATGTATGTTTTTTTTAAAGACAAGCTACCATCTATATACATTTGTATATTTGCGTGAATGTGTGTATGTGTGTGTGTGTGCGTGTACGTGTGAAATTACCGGTGTGTGTGTGGAGCTACTTTTTATGACTTATATATCTCCGTCTTTGTGTGTTTTTCTGTGTGTAAATGTGTGTGGATTGTGAGTAGATGTGATATCTTAATGAGTCCATTACTAAATATATCATATTTTGTCTTCATCTCGACTGGTTTCTAATTAAACTTCTGCCATAATTGTCTTTTCCATTCACCCCTCTAGCTCTGATTAAATAAATACCAATAATACGATGGTCTCATTTTAATCAACCAAGACTTTTCTCTTAAATTCTAGTCTTCAAACATGCATAAACATCAGAATATAATGCATACATACATACGCACACACATACATACATGCAGAACACATACACGCAAAACATAAGTACATACGTGCATATATATATATAATATATATATATATATATATAATATTATATATGGCTACATACCTAATATTGATGCATAGACATAAAATATACAAAACACACGTCATACAATCAGAAACATATATATATATATGTGTGTGTATGTATATGTATATATGTGTGTGTGTGTCTGTATGTATGTATGTATATGTATATATACGCGCGCGCGTGTGTGTGTGTGTGTGTAGACAGGAGAGGGAGAGATAATTACACACGTGTATGTAATTATGTCTCACATATGTTTGTATTTAAGTTTGTCTGCATGTATGGTGCGGTATGTCTGTATGCACATATCTGAGTATGTAAGCAAGTTTACACGTAAAAGTATACTCTCTCAAGTTATTATATCTGTTCAGGGTTGTTGTATTGACCGAGGCGACAGTGGCTCATTAATAAGCGAAAGCAAGCTAAATTCAGCCACCATTTATCCAACAATATCACCTTCTGCGCTGTAACTGATGGTATATAAACAAACAATAGCGTGGACACCTCAAGTAATTACAGTCACCGTTTTGCACTAGAAACTCTGTTAAAACTAAACAAAATGCTTTGTGCGATAAAATGGAATAAGATTTAAATGTGTCCATAGCTATAAACTTTCTGGGTAGCGAGTACCTAATTTCTCTTCTAAGCAGGATGATTCCATCTCCAGTGAAACTTACATTCGTTTATTCTTTTATCCTTTTACTTGTCTCAGTCATTTGACTGTGGTCATACTGGAGCAACGCCTTTTAGTCAAGTAAATTGACCCCAGGACTTATTCTTTCTAAGCTTAAAATTTATACTATCCGTTGTCAGGCGAAAGTGGGGAGACGAAAGCAGACACAGAAACATACATATATACATACATAAACATATATACATACGTAAATATATATATATTATATATATATATATATATATATATATATATATATATATATTTAGAGAAAAACCTCTATTAAACAATTCAAAGGTGAAAGACGTTATTCACACTATATAGAAAAGGTTAAATATACTAGAGAAAACATTATTTTAAAAAGGGAGTACATAAACAATGATTAGTAAATAGACTACGCGCGTTTCGTCGCTAATAATAATAAAATCAAATCGATTAAAACTAAATCGATCTAAAATTATATCTATTTAAAGATATAATCACTCATCAGAATATAAGGCATACATACATACGCACACACATACATACATGCATAAACACATACACGCAAACATAAGTATATACGTGCATATACATTTGGCTACATACCTACATATATGTATGCATAGACATAAATATATACAAATACACGTCATACAATCAGAAATATATATATATGTCTCTGTCTCTCCCTATCTCTTCTCGCTCTCTCTCCCAGTCACACACACATTCATTTTGGAATCACCACTACTTTATTATATCCCCTTCTTCCTAGCTCTCCTGCGTGAACCCTCTGTCCGGCATTCGCCATGATAGATCGCTAGCTACTACACATTGAATCGTTTAATAGAGGTTTTTCTCTAAATTTTATACATATAGTATATATTGTGAAATTTGATTGTAAGTTTTGGAATCATATTCCCTACTTTGGGTACGACTGGCTTCTTTCATTCTCCGTCTACCAAATCCATTCACAAGGCTTTGGTCGGCCCGAGGCTGTAGTAGAAGACACTTACCCAAGGTGATATGCAGTGGGACTGAAACCGGAACCATGTGGTTGGTAAGCAAGCTACTTACCACACAGCCACTCCCACGCCTATACTTTATAAGACTAGTAATTATCCTATCCTTCGCTTTGCCGAAACGCTAGGTTACTGGGACGTAAACACACCAGTATCGATTGTCAAGGGATGTTGGCGTCACATGGGTTCAACTCTCCTCTCCTCTTCATCTAACCACCTACCCTCTCCTGTCTCCCACTCATACAACACTTCCTCTCACCCACCTGTTCTCTCTTGCTCCGACTCCTACTTCTCTTCACTCCTACTCTCCTTCTCTCTTTTGTTCACTCCTACCCACCTTCTATCTTTCCCCTCTCCGTTCATCGTCACTCCTCCCTCGTAACCCTACCCCATACAATCCAAACCCCACCTTCTCTATCCATCCCATCCCACCCCTACACAATCCCTTACCCTACTTCTACCACCACCTTCAGCTTACCCACATACCCCACCTCTACCATACCTCAGCCTGACCCGCACCCCACCATTGCTTTCCTCATTTTCGCCTCCCACACATCCCAGCACCATCACACCACACAACACAACGCTACACCATATACCACCATACCACACAGTACCACATCACATCACACCACCACGCACACAGTAGCACTAACCACTTCCCAGGACCACATTCACACACCTACACATATACACATGTATACGTCAAGGTCACCAGCCCTCTTCCACATGCACATACAGCTCTATTATATACACGCACGCGCACCTTCATTTTGGGATCACCACTACTTTATTATCAACCCTTCTTCCTAAATCTCCTGTGTGACCCTTTTGTCCGGTATTCGCCATGATAGATCGCTAGCCACTACATATTCTTTATTTTCTCTCCTTGTTTCTTTCTGTGTTCTTTTCTGTGAAAGAGCGTAGGCTCGAAACGTAAAGAAACCGCTTTCACTTTCCGTCTACTAAATCCACTTACGAGGCTATAGCAGAAGACACTTGCCATGTTGCCACGCAATGGGACTGGACCCGGAAACATGTGGTTGGTAAGCAAGCCACTTACCACACAGCCTCTTCTGCGCCTTTATTAATTATCATTTTGCTAGTTTGTTTGCTTAATTATGCACATATTAGCCAGGAATATTCTTATCTTTTCTTTCTTGTCAAAATTCTTGCGCCTGCTCACACCGGCTTGTTTAGACTGTGCTACGCCTCTTATCGTCTGTCCTTCTTTCTTTTTTCTTTGTCTTCTTTTACTTCCACCTTCGACTTCTCTTCTTATTTGTCTTCGTCGTCATCTTCCTCATTGTTTTCAACGTCCTTGTCTTCTTCTGCTCTCTCCTTCCTCTTCTTTTTTCTTCCCCTCCTTCCGCTTCTTTTTCTTCCCCGTCTCCCCCATCTTCTTTCTTCTTCTTCTTCTTTCTTTTTCCTCTTTCATCATCTTTCTTCCCCTTCTTCTTCTACCCCTCCTTCTTTTTCCCCTCTCCTTCCCCTTCTTTTTTCCCCCTACTTCCCCTTCTTCCCCTTCTTCCCTTTCTTGTTCTCCTTCTTCCCCTTCTTCTTCTTCTCTTCTTCTTCTTCTTCTTCTTCTTCTTCTTCGTCGTCGTCGTCGACGTCATGGCCTTGTTTAACTTCTTTCCCTTCTTATCTTATCTTTTTTCATCTACTAACCCTTTTTTCTTTCTCTTTGTCATTGTCGTTTTTCTTTTCACCTTCCAAGTCACCTCGACCAAGATGAATTTCACGTTGTCACAGCAGGTGTCTCTGTCACCTCGCTAGATTTGTTAGATCAAAGATTTAATAGATTTCATGTTGTCTGTAAATCTGCGAGTAACTTCAATGCAATTGAATAGCTTCCAGTTCTATTTTAGAATGCAGAAGTCTCCAAAACGTAACACCAAGTACGGCCTATTGCGCAGCACGTTAACATTGGTCGGCAATTCCTAACCTTCTTTGAGTCACAACAGTAAACAAAATGTAAAACAAAATTTTAATTATAAAATACTGAGAGAGAAACGACGTGGGAAGTCCTAGCCTTAAAATTAACTATAAGCTCTTAAAAGACTTCTCAAATGAAACTCTAGACCCAATGGGGACCTGAGCCATTTCTTTAGTCTTGTGCTCACGCCGTGATATGTCTTGAGGCGCCATGAGAAGCCTAGTGTACATACAGTCAAGTTGATCTTGAAACTCCTTTTTCATAAACCAAGTTTGAGCTCTGTTGAGAAGAAAGCTCCCTACATACGTACTGAGGAGGTATAATACGACTGAAACACGCAGGTGTCTCTCAACTTCCTTTCTGACTGAGTTCAGAAAGTTCCTGTCAGCATTCAATTTTCTATGAATCTGAATGTTCGATTTCATTAAAGTTATCTCCCTTTCTATTGAAAGTCGCTAGAAAAGTTGTTATTTGATTTTTTCAACTAAGAATAGGCGCAGGCATGGTTTTAAAGGTGCAGGCATGGCTATGTGATTAAAACGGTCGGTTAGAAATCACGTGGCTTTCGGTTCAGTCTCACTGCGCGTCACCTTGGACAAGTGTTTTCTAATATAGCACTGGGCAAACTAATGCCTTGTGAGTGAATTTGGTAGACGAAGATTGTATGGAAACCCGACGTGTATATATACCATATATATATATATAATAGTTATATATATATATATTATATAGATATATATATATATATATTATAAATATTATATTATATATATATATATGGGGGTGCACGCGTGCGTCTGGGGGGGAAGAGTGTCTTTGTGTCTGCACTTGTCCCCCATCCACCACTTGACAACCAGTGCTGGTTTGATAATGTACCCGTAACCTAGCGGTTTGACAAAAGTGACCAATAAAATAAGTATCATAACTCAAAATAAAATATATGAGTAATAACTGGGATCGACTAAAAGCCTTCAAGATGTTGCCCCAGCATGACCGTAGCCCAATGACGGAATATCGTAAAAGATAAATGATAAGAATTAAGTTTGGCCAAGAGATATTCAACAACAACAACAGCAGCTGCAGCAGCAGCAGCAATAACAGCAACAGTAACAATATTAAATTCTGGAAACTAAATGGGGTTGGCTGAGTAGAGGGCGAAAACCCTCTCCGCGTAAAAACATGACATTTAGACTTCTACTCCATTCAAAATAATCACCTTACATTCATATCTATCTAACTATCTACCATAGTGACGATTGACTTTTTTTCTCGTTTCTGTTCTGTTCGGTTCTATTCTATTCCGACTTTAATCATCTCCGAAGAATTCACGTTTATTAACTCAGTAAGTCAGAGGAAATTTCAACGACATTGCGAACTTTTGCACCAGACTGGATTTGAACTTTTATTCTCTGAAGACAAAGTTCATCAGTTGAATGACGCAGACATCAATTTGCCATTTCGCTCTTTTATTTATTTTCTTCACATCATCATCATCATCATCATCATCGTCGTTATCATCATCATTACTATTATTATATTATTATTATCATTATCATTATTATTAGTATTATTATTTCATGTTAATGCATGCTATATTTTTATTATTTTGTTATTCTTTCTTTATTCTTCAATCTACTTATTATAGATTATTTGAATTATTTGCAATGACAAAATAGAAAAATAATAATAACAATAATAGCAAACAAAAAAACAATATAAAAATAAAAATAAAATACTTTCAACTGTAATGAAATTTTCTTCTATATGTAAAGGTGTGGGTGATGGCTTATAGTAATCGATATACTTGCCTAATCTAATCGACTTTGTGGAAATGTCCAAATAAATCTTTAATTCTCTATATAACGAAATATAAGTCTACGGTAACACTGACGCAAGATACTTCATAAAGAAAATTCAATAGGAATTTTATCTTGTAATTTCTTTTCCAGACATCCAATAGCAATTTTTTTTGTTTTGCTATATTTTCTCTTTCACTTTCTTCCTATCCTTTTTTTATTCCCGGTTTTCTTTTGCGTCTTTCATTATTGATATATCTAATGTTACCAGAGGCATTGACATGTAGAGTACGGCCATATTGGTTTTTGTCAGTTGGTGATGGTGAGGGAATAACAAGAGGGACGTTTTGTAACGAGACAGAGACAGATGTATTCACATTTCGTTTCTTTCTCTCCATAGTACTTTCAAATCTAATGCTTATACAAAGTTTTATATTGGTCACAATTAGTGCAGTGGATATTTGTCATGTGCTGACATGTTTAGCTACGTTATTTTTATTTTTATTTTTTGTCTCTATTTTATCGATGTACTAATTAGGTGCCATATGAAAGAGACAAATACTGCCTTTATTATTCGTGCAGATCTGATTGTAGGGTTAAAACACCTACCGAAATAAAAGACCATTTCAGAAATTAACCAATTCAATACTATTTCGTATTGGCTGATATTTTTTCTTTCTTTTCACACACATACATACACATATGAGTGTATGTATATGTATGTATGTACATATATACATATATACATATACATATACATACATATATATATATCTATGTATATATATGCATGTACATATATACACGATACACATATATACATATACATATACATATACATAAATATATAGATCTATGTATATATATGCATGTGCATATATACATATACATATATATGTGTATTATATAATAATAATTATATATATATATTATATATTATATATATATTACATATATATATTTATGTATATATATATACACATACATATATATATATATATACACACACACACACGCACATATATATATATATATTACGATTTCAGCTCAGTGATATTGGATTATCTAACGTTCCCCATCTGCAGTAAACACCAATAGCTGCTGGTATCGGAAATATAAAAGGTTCTCTATAAATAGTGGGACAAGAATTGCAGCGAATAAGGTTGAATAAATCGAGTCAATCAGAAATCATTGAGAAGTATTGAATTACTTTTGACAGGAGACGAAGGTATTATATGTGTGACGAGAGAAGGGGAATGAAAAAGTGTAGCGTTTATGAATATTCTGACAGCATTAATGATCTAAGTAAGCGTGCTTTAATCAATTGTCGAAAAAGAGTGTCTGCCTCAACCAACGTGAGGTTTGACTCTGCACACCTCACCCTGCCACCGATATTCTATAAAATATAAAAGTAGATTAAACATTAAAAAATCTATTGGTTCCCCTAGAGATAGATACGGTCAGCCATATTCGATCCCTTGATGAAATCTAGGCATTTTATTTCATCTACATTTTTCATGCCATTGGAACGGATATTACTTAGAACTTCACTGTTAGCATGTGACCGAGATATGGATGTCTTAGTTGAGCCCTAATCAATATTCAGATCTCGATATTTGTGTGACCCCGTGCGACACCTACTCTTCTTTGACGGAAGTCTACTGTAACAGAGAGCTATTACAGTAGACTTGTCCGGGAAAAAAAAACCTCTTCTTTAACATTCAAAGAACAGTACTTCTCTTGAGAACCATAAAAGTTTTCACCCCTCACCAGCTGCTGATACTCGACAAAGCTCAAGTAAGACTCACTGAGAACTGCTACCCTCACCTCTGGATGGTGTTGTTATAACACCTACAAGCACAGATATCCCGGACCACATCCTGAAATGTGCCACACGAATATTTAGTATTCAATCATTTAGAGACACTAACCTCTCTCCCATGGGCGCGCTGTCTACCCTCTGATTCTTTTCTGTAGAATATTCGTCGCCAAGCGACACCCCACTCCATTGCAGAATTAACACCCAAGTGCCTCTGATACGACTTTTTTTTTTAGTCGAGTGAACATAAGCACGGTTGAATGAAATGATTTGCTCAAGGACGTATTCTGTTAGCCTCTCCGTAAATCGAATCGTATCTAAATGCTGGTAAGACCAACACATGAAACTGCAGGATGGGTAATTTTAATGGTTTATTCTGAACAGTGAAAAACAGTGATGTTACAATTTTCAGCGTTTCCGAAAATGTGGGAAGAGACAAAAGAAAGAAAGAAAGAAAGAAAAAGAGAGAGGGAGAGAAGCTATCTGAAGAAGGGAGGTCTGACTCGAATATTATCAAAGAAGGAACTCCGTTAAAATGATCCATAAGAAGTCGATGGTGTCAAAATAAACGAATTCTCAAACAAAGCGGGGGAAGCGTTCTTGCGACGAGATACAACTAAACTTATGCATACTAGGATTCACTTAAAAGAGTCTGAGTCTTTGATGGAGGACCCTTTATCTAAAGAACTGCGATGTGGGATCGAAAATCAGACAAAATAGCTAAGAATTGAAATTCTTAATTCCACTACCTCAAAATTCTCAGTCACATATACTCCCCTTCGAAAAGAAGCACAAGATCATTGCAGAGTTTACCCCGACTATTGTTTGTAACCATTTCGAGTTCAGTGAAGCGGAGCACCGTAGGATGGAATGTAAAACTTCAAGATACAGCTCACATTATTTTCTGGAACAATAGTCGGTCCGATCCCTAACCATTTTAATGATAAAATCGAAATATTGACGCAGGAGTAGCTGTTTGCTTGAGAAGTTTGCGTCCCAACCACGTGGTTTGTGTTAACATTCAAAGAACAGTACTTTTCTTGGGGTCCATAAAAGTTTTCAACCCTCAACAGCTGCTGATACGCCACAAAGTTCAAGTGAGACTCACTAAGGACTTCTACTCCCACTTCTGGATGGTGCTGTTATAACACCTACAAACACAGATATTCCAGACCACATCCAGAGATGGGTCGCACGACTATTTAGTATTCAATCACTTAAAGACACACTCCAGCCTCTGTCCCAGCATTTCTTCTACTGTATCTTTTGGATGAATTTGGTAAAAGGAAACTGCCTGGTAAAAGGAAATTGTTTGATAAGAGGAAACTGTCTTGTAATAGAAAACTGTCTGGTAAAAGGAAAGCTGTCCGGATACCTGCCATGCATGTATTTAGATATGCATATGTATGGTGATCGTAAATAAGCATTGTTGCCTTCATACAAGTGACGCTCTTCATATCAATCCCTCTGTGAAAACATGTGAGGGTTGTGAACAGAAAGGGCATCCAGCCGTAGAGTATATGCCTCAACAAATACCACCAGACTCTTTCAAGTAAGGAAACAAGAAAATGGCTGTTAAATGTTGATGCACATGATGATAATTGTGTGACTCTAGCTGTTGTTTCTAGCAGATTGTACTACCACGTAGACGTTCATTTAATCAATGCCATGTTGTATTTAATAGTGGATCGGAATCGAATTCAATTATCTTAATCTAGAAAAGAAAATGATTGACGGTCTTGTGCAAAATGAATTGGAAATTGTTCAAAATGTGATTTTCTTTGACGTAGTTTATATCAGTGTTTCCATACAAATCGATGGTAAATTGTGTATGTTGTAGAATAGTCAAGTCACACAGGAGCTGTGAATAGTAATCATTATAACTGCTTCTGGCATTCTGGCAACTTAAACGAACTTAATCAGATTAAAAGAGTAAAAAAAAAATATCGAAACGACATACATTGTGCGGGGGAAAAAATATGTCTGAAAGACGTACATACACCTTTGTGTGTATGTGTGAGTGACTGTGTGTATGTGTGTGTGTGTGTGTGTGTGTGTGTGAGTGCATGTGTGAGTGTGTGTGTGTGTGTTCGTGTGTGTGTTTGTGTGTGTGTGTGTGTGTGTGTGTGTGTGTGTGTGCGTGTGTGTGTGTGTGTGTTTGTGTGTGTGTGTGTGTGTGTGTGTGTGTATATTCCTCCAAAGTAGTAATTCACAACGCTGCTACTCAGAGTTCTACAAGTTTTTCTCTACAGAAACAAAATAATATATGCATTTATGTGTGTATATATATATATATATATATACATACAA
>NC_042998.1:62871972-62894144 GCF_006345805.1 Octopus sinensis | reverse complement strand
TAATTCCAAAACTTACAGGGAAAAATTGAATTTAACAATTTTAAATCAAATTTCAACAATATAATTATAGTCTTTTTACGACTATTTCTATTATTTGTACTTTATTAATTTAAAATATTTTTTTTTATAGTAAATGTCTATATGTGTGAATAACATCTTTCTTTATTGAATTGTTTAATAGTGTTTTTTATCTAAATATATATATTATATATAGATATATATATATATATATATATTATATATATATATATATATATAATAACATAAAGGGTGAAATTAATTAATTTGGAATAATTATTAATTACACCAAGTAGATTTCGGCATGTAAAAGCCTCATTCGAGAAAATTTAAGTAATACTAAGCAATTAAGGGTTTAGCAACGAATTGCCTCACCAAAACACCAACACACCAACACACCAACACCATCACCTATATTATATAATATATATTATATTATATATAATTATATATAATTTAACAATTAAGGATAACTTCTTAATAAGG
Source organism: Octopus sinensis (assembly GCF_006345805.1). Lineage (NCBI taxonomy): Eukaryota > Metazoa > Mollusca > Cephalopoda > Octopoda > Octopodidae > Octopus > Octopus sinensis. The sequence continues at coordinate 62,893,640 of NC_042998.1, read as the reverse complement.
AATCTTAACAAGAAATTATCATGTAGTTAGCGTGAAAATCTCATAAGAGAAAAAAATTCGAAACTAATTTTTTTTCTTTTGAACATATAATTTATATTATATAGAGGGCATTATTACACATAAATGCCTCACACTAAGAGGGGCATAAGTCATTACTACCAAATATTTTTGGTAGCAATGACTTATGTCCCTCTTAGTGTGAGGCATTTATGTGTAATAATGCCCTGTATATAATATTATATATATATATATATATATATATATATATATATATATATTATATATATATATAATTATAATTAGGGTATCTACGAGATACGACCATGCTGAAAGTTGCAGCCATGATCTGACTCTAAAGCCACCTTAATTGTCGATATAGCAACACGAGAGAAAAAAAGTGACAAAATGAAACTAGTAAAAAATTACTGGATAATTCCAAATCCCGGATTTCTGACTTTGCATTTAGGATGCTTTGCCTCGTCAGTAGAATTACACCGAAGAGAAACTTAAATACATATATATATATATATATTATATATATATATATATATATAAATATATATATACATATATAAATACAACATACGAATACTTACATATACGAACGTATAACCTACATATAATATGCACGTATGCATCATGGCCAGTTCAAAATGTCCGCCGTTTAATTCCATGTGAGATATGGACAATATCGCCGCAGTAAATACAGTGACGAAATAAATTTAAATTTATATAAATAAGGATAATATCGTTAATTTGAAAATAAAATAATGATTTTATCAAGTGGTCAGCATGGAAAAAATAACCTTCAAAGGTAATATTTATATAATAATTTTACATATATATATATATATATATATATATATATTATATATAGTATATAATATAATAATAATAATAATAATAATAATAATAATAATAATAATAATAATAATAATAATAATGATGGAGCCTGATCGAGGCCTGATCCAATTTGAACTAGCTTACAAAACAACCACAATTGGACTGGACAAATATCTCGAAATATCGAATGACTGGATGCTAAAGCTCGTGGAAAATCACGAGAGACGAAAGAAGTTTTATTCTATCATAAAGGAAAGCAAAAAATTTGCTATTGATCTCGTGCAGGATACTCAAACTGAACAACCCGAGGGAATTACGGCAACTATTGTTGCAAAGAAGGTGAAAATGATTGCAATGAAAAAGCGCACGAGCAATTGGCTGATAGGTGGAGAGAAGACCTCTGCACGGAATATGTGACCCGCAGCAAACAAGCTGATGTTGACCAGAAGCAAACCCATCAGTGGCTATGGAGCTCAGGGCTAAAGCAGAGAGCGAAGGTTTCATCCTGGCTGCTCAAGATCAAAGCCTATTAACCCGGAACTACCAGCCAATTGATGAAAAATGGAGCAGACCCAAAATGCCGATTCTGCAACGACATGATTGAAACAGGGGACCACCTAATCTCTGGATGTAAAGTCTTAGCACCAGTGGAGTATAAATTAAGACATGACAGAGTTGGCCAATATCTCCACTGGCTAATAGTCGGCATTACAATATCAAAACTGCCGACAAGTGGTATAATAACCACACCCGAGGCTGTAACTGAAGGAGAAAATGTAACCATTCTGTGGGACTTTCCAGTACATACAGACCGAACCATCAAGGTCAATAAACCAGATATTGTTGTGAAAGACCAAAACAATAAAGTATGCTTATTGATCGACATGAGCATCCCCTGTGATCATAATATCTCAGCGAGAGAGTTTGACAAGCTCAGAAAATATAAAGACCTACTCATTGAAATTGAGAAAATGTGGCATCTCAAGGCGGTTACAATACCAGTGATCATAGGAGCACGAGGAATGATCAAGAAGGGAACCGAAAATTATATGAGAATGATCCCTGGCTTACCGTCCCTGCAAGAAGTGCAAAAGATTGTCTTAACTGGTACATCACACGTATTGAGAAGAGCATTGTCGATGTGAGAACTGTTGCTGCTCATGTATTTTAATTTAACTTTAAAAAAAAAAAAAAAATGAACGAACTACTGAGTTTGGTTTAATGGCCTACCAATGAATACTATGAGTTTCTTTGCCCTAGGAGTCGGGAAGACACTCGGCAAGAAATGGAAGCAAATTTGAAAGAAGAAAAAAAAAAGTAATAATAATAATAATAATAATATTAGGGGATATGATTCCAAACTTACAGGGAAAAATTTAATTTAGTAATACTAAATCAAATTTATAATATATAATATATGTATAAAAATTAGATAGTATATTTAATTTTTTATATATGGTATAATTTAATTTTATCATTGTTGAATTGCTACATGGTGGTTCTTCTCTAATTTATATATATATATATATATACAACTAAGCAATATAGGATGAAGTCCCTTACTCTACAGCAAAGGAATTCATCAGGAAGCGTGGGCAGTATATTTAAAAAAACCGTTACGGTTGCAATATACATCATATAATTAAGGGCTAAAGAGGGTTATTCTAAGCCAAATACACTGTAACAAGCGGATTATAAGTGGATAAAACAGTGTATTTGGCTTTAGAATAACCCTCTTTAGCCCTTAATTATATGATGTATATATATATACATATAAATTAGAGAAGAACCACCATGTAGCAATTCAACAATATATATATTGTTGTATTTTGGGATGGTCATCTTTCTTTGCCACATAAACACACGCACTATATATTTTTTCTTCATTCGTTTATTAATGTTCTTATTTTATTATTTTAACTCCTGTCCATTATTTTAACTCCTGTGGCCTCTTCAGCGCCACTTTTCGTTTTCGTGTGTATTCTTTCTCCGTTTACTCCATTCTCTTCTTCTAACAATATCGGTTTCAACACACGATTTGACAACTCAAATTGATAACCGTATACACACACATAAAAACACACACACACACATGTATATATATATATATATATTTATATATTCATTTATATATTTCAGTTATTTGACTGCGGCCATACTGGAGCACCGCCTTTTAGTCGATCAAATCGACTCCCAGGATTTATTCTTTGTACGCCTAGTATTTATTATATCGGTCTATTTTGCCGAACCGCTAAGTTGCTGGGCTGTAAACACACCAACCTCGGTTGTGAAGCGTTTGTGGGAGTGGGGGATAAACACAGGCACACAAGCATATATATATATATATATATATATATATATATATATATATATATATATATATATATATTTACACGACAGGTTTCTTTAAGTTTCCGTCTACCAAATCCACTTACAAGGCTTTGGTTGACCCGAAGCTATAGTAGAAAACGCTTGCCCAAGGTACCACACAGCTGTAGCACTTGAATTACAGAAAAGATTCGCTCAACCAGCTCCTTATATAACATCTTCGTCTCTCTAAATTCTCAGTGTAGTTTCTCATCGGGTACATGGGGCTTTTCATGTTGAAAATAATCTGTCGCTGTGGAGAGTACAAAAACGAGCTGGTAGTAAAAATAAATGGGTTCAGTCCCATTTCATGGCACCTTTAGTAAGTATCTTCCACTATAGCCCCGGACCGACTAAAGCCTTATAAATGGATTTGGTTGACGAAAATGAAAGACACCCGCTGTATATTAATGTATATGATAATATTGTAAAAGGATTAGTTGACTGATCGTGGCAAGACGCAGTTTTTTAGTCCCTAGTATAAACACGGTTTGTATGGAGAACAAAGATGGCGTGATAATTGATCAATAAATTTATAAATCAATAGCATCAATTACAGCACGTTCCATATCGAGATTAGACAGAAAATTCCGGTAAGATGACAGGTGTTATACAACTCCATTTTGAAAGCAACAAAGGCTGTTCATAATGTGAACCAAATCTGTAAATAAATGGGATGGGATACGTCGTTGCGTTCTACTATTGTTTCTAAAGCACATTTGATATATGTTACATAATATTACATATGTCTTGTAATTGGCTAATGTAGCTTCTCGTCAGGTACATGGAACTTTTTTTGTTGATGAAAATCCGTAGCTGAAGAGAGCACAACAAATTGCTAGCGGGAAAAAAAGCTGCAGTAGATATTAGAATTAGTAAAAAAAAAAAATCAACGTATGCCTTACTTGCCAATAACTTCAGTGAGATAGATGTGTATGGCTTCATTTCGTTATCAATATATTCAACTTTTAGTTGCCGGAGAAAACTAGATTTTAATCGCATTATTGCTTATATGGCGTCAATGCAAGAAGATCAGTGCTTTCTGAGTTGAAAATGTATTGCTTATGAGAAATAAATTGAGTTATAAAAGCTCTTACTGGGAAATGAGGGAAGGAGAAATGGGAAAGAACAGAAAAGGCAAAGTAAGTTGATAGTCGAGAGTTACCTATATATACACACACATGAATACACTGCTGTACGCACACACACACACACACACACACACACACACATAATAACGAGGGAGAAAGTCTGTATATGTACAAATCTCTATTACATCATCATTGAGGATTTTTCAGCACTAACTTGAAATAACCAATCAGAATTATATGCCAGTCGAGTTTGAGAGGTGGTATCATTATTGCTGAGACAGTTTTGCACTCTCATATTAGTACTTCGCATTCGTGCCAAATTACGGATTTTTTCAAACATGCTCCAATTAGAGAAGACCTCTGTGCTCTTCGAACCCCTGGAAGAATTTGACAGAAATCACCACCTAAAATTATCAGTTTGCCACCAAAGATCAAGTCATTGTTCATTAAATTAGTCACCGTTCGATTCAGAGCTTCAAATAGATAACGATGACACATGGATGCCTCGTCCCACACAATCAATCAAGCGTGCATAATGAAGCAAATGGCCAGTGACATCAAGAGGAGATATTTTGAAGTTTGAATTACTGTTTACGGTATGGAGAGCTTGAATCGAGAGTGAGCAGTGAAACCTAGCTTCAATAGTATCGCAGCTGACGCTGTTGCAATAGCTAGTTGGTTATATAAGACAGTAATATATTAAGAAGAAAATTCATGCCAGTACCACCTGATGGATCAATAAATATCAAACCACCTTCATTTCTATCAATTTTCTGTTTAATGTTTTTGAAAAATGATTCTCGGGTCATTATGTAGCATATAGATGTGTGCATTGAAAAATTCTTCCGCATTTGGATCCATCTCATCTTCAAGTAGAACATTATTCATTCGGAGAACATGAATAGCAGCAGGCAATCCAAAAAATATTGTACTACGGTCATGTTGACCCAAGCGATGATCCAATTCCTTGAAGAAAATGACTTGCTGCCTGACACTCAACATGGTTTCCGACCAGGAAGAAGCTGCTTAACTCAGCTCCTACAACACTATGACTGGGTGCTGAAACGACTACCCAACCACTCAAATGTGGAAGTCATATATCTCGACTTTGCAAAGGCCTTTGATAAAGTCGATCATGGAATGCTATGTCACAAACTGCGTGATCTTGGCATAGTTGGAAAATTGGAAGAGTGGCTTCATGACTTTCTGAAAGATAGAAGTCAGGTGGTAGTAGCCACTTCCACTAACACGCAAATAGTGAGCGGTGTTCCGCAGGGCACTGTTTCGGGACCACTACTGTTCATAATGGCCCTCTCAGACATGCCCTCAGCCACGCAGAGAGCCACGATCACAAGTTATGCAGATGATACAAAAGTTTCACAGGCAATACAGAACCCTGAAGACACTAAGCACCTGCAATGTGAGCTGAACAAAATATACAAGTGGGCTGACAAGAATAGCATGCAGTTCAATGCTGAAAAGTTTCAAGCTCTATGCTATCAGCATGCAAAACTAAATGCAATACCTAATAAATACACTGGACCTGGAGGGACTGCAATCCCAGAGGCACAATCAGTGCGAGATCTGGGTATTTACATGAGTGATGATGCAACCTTTCATGTGCATGTTGCTAAATTGGCAATGAAATGTAGGCGGCTGACCGGATGGATTCTTAGAACCTTCAGAACAAGAGACCAGGAAACCATGATGGTCCTCTGGAGGACACTTGTCCTAAGCCACTTTGACTATTGCTCTCAGCTATGGTCACCATCCAGTGTCAAGTTAATCACAGAACTTGAGGCGATCCAACGAAGCTACACGAAGAAGATAACCTCTGTGCAGCATATAAGCTATTGGGAAAGACTCAAGAGATTGAGACTCTATTCCTTAGGGCGTAGGCGAGAAAGATATGCCATAATATACATCTGGAAGATCCTAGAAGGACTTGTCCCAAACTTTGGCATCGAGAGTTACACAAATGCCAGAACTGGGCATCACTGCATAGTGCCAAGGATTCCAAATTTGCCATCAAGATGTAGGACAAGATACTGTGATAGCCTGGGCTTCCGAGGCCCACAGCTCTTCGATATCCTCCCGAAGAACCTAAGAGACCTGCATGGGGTGGATGCAGATGTTTTTAAAATGAAACTGGATCTCTTCTTGTCAGGTATCCCAGATGAACCAACTTCACGGCAGGAGGTGCAGATGAGGGCAGCTGCATCGAACTCTCTCATGCACCAAATGGCAATTGCTAAAAAGCATTCGTGAAGCAAAATCATGTAGCTACACCAAATGGCGGTGCCCCAGCATGGCCACAGCTAGTGAGCTGAAACTAGATAAATAAATGAATAAAACAAAATAAATTCACACACCATAAAATTCAGGGCAGTATCCAAAGCTGCTTCATGAGAAAAATTATATTGCTTCGTTTGATGGAAGTAATCCTGGCAAAGATCTTCGCGAAACATGTATAATTCTAGTGGTCTAGATGGAGAGCAAAACTGAAGAATACTGACAAACAAATTTTATAAATCCTTCGCTGAATATATTGTTCTTGCCTCATTTAGACAGAGTTCTTATTCTTGATCATTTTCTAATAGATTCATCATTCGACATGAGTGCTTAAAATTTTCGCAAACACTGTTGTGATTAAACTTTCAAAGCTTGTCGCACCCGCTTTATGTTGAAGTAACAGTCTAAGATAAAATAGCTCCCCTTGCGGTGGATGTAATGCGTACACTCTACCAATAGCTTCCGGAATATCATCATTTTGTCTAACTCTTCTTCTCCAAATTTTATTATTGTTATACCAAGTATGATGTTGTGAAAAGTCACAATAGAGGATATCTTTTGCTAGGGGATCTTCTTCATTCATCTTCAAATATGCTGTCAATTTGGTCGATCTATTTTTTGCTAAAGCTTCTTGTACATGATTCGGATTAAACACTATCATCTGTTGATCTAGCAAGTGTATTGGCAAGCATTCAACAGCAGGCTGCCCTTACTGAATTGAAAACTCAAATAATCTCCAGCAAGCCTCTCTGATGCTCCAATATAGAGGTAATTTTCGTAATTCGAAATTTGATTTTCATTGACAACATTAACACGCACGCCATTTTCTTGTCTGTGTAAAGAAACTGTTGCATGGTCAACACTTTTGAAAATGTACTTGTAAAGATATTTCACAGTCGTAATAAATGCACATCATTCAAGATTAATATGCGCCTCGTACTTTTGCAACAACCAAGCATTATAAGGAACTACATAACGGTTATCAACAACAATTTCTCTAATTCCAGTACGTATTGAAGCCGTGAAGCCACAATTTCGATGGATCTAGAGACAGGGGAAGGCAAAATTCACTGCAAAATTTTCAGTAACTACAAATGGGGAGTGGCATGAATTGTTTAACAGGAATCCGGGTTCTAAGGACGATAGGTATGTAATCAGTGTGTGCATCATCTAATGAGCTTGGTAGAGTTCCTTATAAAGTTATCGTTACAAAAGGGGAAGAACAACTTTGTAAGGTTAAAATTGAATTAAGGTTTGTTATAACTACTTTCTCTCCCCCTCATCTTCTCTCTCTCTCTCTCTCTCTCTCTCTCTATTTCTGTCTCTCCAATATCCAAAACCGCGTTGCATGCCTGCTACACACTCTGAATGAATGAGACAAACGGCAGCGCTCTACGTTTGTTCGCTCGATAACATTCGAGTCTTTGAACACAGATTATATTTAGCGCATTGTCCCCAGTGATGCAAAATTGTGTCTTTGCGTCAATACAAAGCAGAGGAAAAATAAGCAACACCTTGAAGCAGCATACACATAAGACAAGTAGCTGCTAATTCATTATGAAATGCTTGAACACAACCACCAGATCAACGCAGAGCTTTACGTTCAGCAAATGCATCGCTTCAAAGAGGCAATCCAGCTAAAATAACTCGTGCTTTTTTTAACACTGCAGCACACGCCACCACGTCGCTAATTTGACCTAAATTGTTATCCAAAAGCTCGATTTAGAAGTCCTGCCGCGGTCACCGAACACTCATGGCATGGCATCTTCAGATTATCTCTCTTCTTGATCGCTCTTCAAAGTCTGCTATGTTTCAGTGAGAACATGGCTCGATGAATTTCTCGAGTGACGATTGAATGATCGCTATAGTCAAGGCATTTACAAACTAGTGGAATGCTGGCAAGACGTTGTACACATGAATCTCGGTGCATGGGTTCTTTGTTAATATTTGTTAATATTGTAGAAGAAAGATGACGAATAAAATAAAGGAGAAAAAAATGAACGAATTTATCTGCCAGCCCTTTACATATTTTCCTTACCACAAAAGCACAGACACACTCTCAAATATATATATATATATATATATATATATATATATATATATATATATATATATATATATATATATATATATATGTATGTATGTATGTATATATGTATGTATGTATATACTTTATTAAAAAGCAGCAAAAATATCACAAAAACTGTTACTCAGAGTTCCACGTTCCCGTTCGTCGGACAGTTTTGTTTAGAATGGAACAAAAAGAAGGTTACATGCATAAATATACAATTAGTTTGATAGATACGCATTTGAAAATGGTTTTGTTTCATTAGTCCTCTTCCCCAATGGTCTTTCAATAACCCGTTGCATGCAATAACAAACTGCGGTTTAAAATCATATTATTATCTGTATCGAAGAAAACCTTAAATCAAAAATAGCTTATAAAGAAAGAAAGTCCTGGTTCCCTAGAGTAAAAAATTAGCTGTAAAATATTAATAAATTAATAAATTAATAAATTAAAAGAAGTATCCGTTAAAAAATTTTCAAGGTAGATTACATATACAGTTAGCACTATACACACATACGAAACGATCTGTAACATACATATATACCCTAAACATACAGACGTAGATATATGGCTACATACTCTTTTCCCACCTTGTTTCGCATTATGTGTTTACTCGTCCTGTCGAAAAGACGCCTGTCTGTGACGTTCTGTTTTTGTTATTATTATTATCATTATTGTTTTTACATATTTTCGTATTCTTATTCGTGTTATCATTATTGTCTTTACGTATTTTTGTATTCTTATTCGTGTAACATCGTCCGTTTTCCCGTCCTTGTTTTGTATACATTCGAGGCTTTCTTCCAAGGAATCTAATGCGCTTGGCTTAGATTTTCCTTTGGGGCTGGCCAGGTCGGAGCAATCTCAAGATTAATCAGCGGAAATTGCGAGGATGATCCGGTTCTTGACTGAAGATTGAAGGCTTCGAATGTCCCGTCCGTGTTTTTTGAATCGTCTTCTAAATGTTTTGTGTTCTTGTCCCAGTTTGTATTTTTTACATACACACACACACACACACACACACACATATATATATATATAAAAGAAGATTCACTTGTATAAAGTACTTAAAGTTGAGGCACCTAATTAGGTCGGAATAAAATTGCACACACTACAATTATAAATGAATACCGATCTTGGTGCAGAATTACTGGCAGAATGATATTAGAGAGATGTATACTATTAATTGGACCCAATTGAATATATAATCCGCTCTCGAGCTATTCAGACACGTATATTTTAATAAGCTATACAGTCCATGATATACATCGGAATATGCCAGGGGCTTGTTCCGATATAGGTTAATTACAAATAAATAACAGGTGTTATTTCTCTATAGATGTTTCTAACGAATTTTGTAATTGATCAATGTGTATATTATATGATAATAAAAAACTGTTTTCTTGAGATAAATACGTGAATTTTACAATCAAAGGCATTTTAAATAATTTAAATGCAACGACTCATACATATTTAGTGATTCTACGACTGGTTCTTGCCGTTGAATCTATGTCATAAGTCAGTGGTAGAATCACTAAATATCTATGTGCCGTGGATTTTAAATTATTTTAAATGTCCTTGATTGTGAAATTCATGTATTTATTTCAAGAAAACGGCTTTTTATAATGATATAATGTAATCAATTAAAACATTCGTTAGAAGCAGCTGTAAAGAATTGATACCTGTCCATCAATTGTTACGAATGGCGGTTGAGCGCATACCCAGACAGCTGTTTTATGATTAGATTGAAGAGAGGGAACGCTATCGGCGTAAACCTACAAAAGAGACGGTGTAAGGACTACTATGAAGTGACTTGGAATGGATCCAAAGGACAGAGACACCCTTGCTTCGGATCAAGTTGGATGGCGAAAAAAAGACTGAAGTGGAGTGAAAGCGTTTGAAGAGGCTAGGATAACGCATGCAAGACTCAAATATTTAAGGAAGAATGTTACGATAGAGAAAGTGAATCACAATGACCTTTTTGTGTGCACAGTTTGTGACAGAGCATGCCTTTCTCTTGCTGGGCTCAAATCTCATTTGTAAACCCATGGAAAATGAACCACCACCAACTATTCTGCCGATATGTCTGTGCACACATTTGAAGGCAGTGTATGCCAAAAGGTTTGCATATCTAACGGAGGCCTCAAAAGACCTTTTAAGACCCACAAAGATCAGAACTTATCTACAACCCTTAGTGGTCCAAATCGGATGTGCAATCTATATGGGTGTCTTTTCAGAACGTTGTCTGGTTTAAAAAGCCACATCTAGGGCCATGATGGTTCTAAGGTGTAGGTACATGAGGTGGTCAAACTCTGCATAAGGAGTAGACAACCACTATATATATATATATATATATATGTAAGTTTGAAAATGGAGAGATTTATTGGATACAAATTAATGAATGAATTAATTAGTTCATTCATCAATCTGTATCCATTAGATCTCCGTTTTCAAACTTAATGATAATATTTGATATTTTATACAATATATTCGTTGAAGAAATAATTCTTCAAAATACAATATATTAAACCAATGTAACTCGATTAAAATTCTTCCCATAAGAAGTTTAAATATCCTCATACTGATTTTATATATATCTATTATATTATATTAAACTTTTTAATACTTTTTGATAGTTAAAAAAAAAAAAATTAAAATTTTAATTTAAATAATTTAAATTTTAAATTTTATATTTTATATATTTTGCATATTATATTAATTATATTTATTTTTATGTTTTGGTTTGTTTTTCACTGTTTGATTTGCATAATAGTGATTTTATCTCTAATTTAATTTAAATATATACATACTTGTATATACATATAGATAGTCATATATATATATATATACATATACATATATACATATAGATAGTTATATATATATATGTGTGTGTGTGTGTGTATATATATATATATGTGTGTGTGTGTGTATATATATATATATATGTATATATATATGTGTATATACATATATATATATATATATATATATATATATATAAACCACATGTGGACTGTTCATCATTTTTTTCCTCCGTATTTCCTGTTTCTCTTGGGATTTCCTCTTTCTCCTGCTTTTGAACAAGGGCTATGCATGCCTGGAACGTAAAACGCCCTTTCATTCTCTCTCTGAGCGTCTTATTAATATTTTGCAAGTACCACGACCTCGCGTCGTTGTTTTTCTTGTCTTTTTCTCTTTTTATTTTATTTTATATATATACATGATAGATATGTGTGCATATGTATGCATATATGTGTTAAATATATAAATGCATATATGTTATATACAGTGTCATATTGAACTTGAATCGTTTATATTAAAAGCCGGAAGCAAGTTTTCTTATCAATCCCGTATGTTTAGCTTCGAACAGTATCGTTGGTTGCAAAACCATTCGCAAGTAACATTTCTGCCTTGTAATATGAATGAAATGCTTGCAGTATTGACGTGTTACTCACGATCTTAACATTATGATGCAAACTATCATGGGAATACTCTTATAACTGATAAAATGCTGAACATCGGATTTATGTTTTCTTTCAGATCATGAATGTCTCGAAACGTTGATGGATGAATTGACTTGGAAATGGTATTTTTCTAACCAAAACATGATGGGAAATATGCATAACCTTTTAAACAATTTTTTCTTTATACCACGTAAAACATGCAAATAGACGTATGCTTTTGTTGTTTGTTCCTTCTCGAGCCATGCCTTTCTCATAAGGGCTGGTTTCCCGGTTTCATTGGCGTATAAGTTCCTCACATGGACGGAACGCCGGACTGCCGCAGGTGAGCTGCTAGGAAAGAGTGAGAGAAAGTTGTGGCGAAAGAGAATTTCGCCATTACCTTCTGCCGGGGCCAAGTGGAGCTAAGGTGTTTTGCTCATAAACACACACATCGCCCAGATTCGAACCCGCGAGTCCGCTGCTCTTACCACAAGGCCATGGGCCTCCAGAAATATAGAGAATTACTATGGTTGGAGTTAGCTCGCCCATAACAACCAAAATCTTTTCGAAACGGCCGTAAGATTTTATACATAGATTTTATACGTTTTAGATTCCTTATGAATCATTTTACATTCGCTTTTTATCTTCCTCTTCATTGATTAAAATTCGAACATTTGGACTTCGCAAATACATTTATGGACTTATATTTTTATATATTTATATTTATGAACTTTTATGTGTATATAAATCTTTATGTGTCTATGAATGTTTATATATTTATAAATTTTCGTGTATTTGTGTGTATTCATAAATTCTTAGAATTTTTTTATATATCATATTGATGAATGCGTCGATGTATGTACCTTGTATACCATGGAGAATTTCGTTAATATGGATTGAATGAATATACATCGACCTTTGAATTTGTCTTCTCTCCTTCTTAATTATATGTGTGAGTGTGTGTGTGTGAGTGTGTGTGCGTGAGTGTGCGTTTAGTTAAAGGATGTTTATAGATACGCAAAGTCATTGAACATAAAATGAAAAGCTCACTAGGAGTGAAGTGTAAGATATTTTAATTAAATTTATTGTCTTTGATTTCGAATTTTCACCAGCACTACGCTCTATCAGGCAATCTGACAACTCCTGGAAAAACTGAGAAGTCACCATAATCAAATTATTAAATATATCTATGTGTGTGTCCTAAATGTGAATGTATATCTTTATGTTTAAAACAAACAAACTACGTATTAAATTTACGTATTAAAAGAAAAGTAATATAATTTGCTATGCAAGATGTATTCTAATGCAATTTTGGCAGTTGTTAAAGATATTCATTGTGCTATCGTATTGGAAGTATATCTATTTGGGCTGATCAAGGGCATAAGATTCTCGAAAGAATTTGAATACTGTATGTAACAAAAATAAATGTCAAGACTCTAACTTGATATGTGATATATCAGCGAAGAATAATCCAAACTCTCAGTTGTACAATGCTCCCGCCGCTTGTTATTATCTTCCATTTAAAATTTTAAAAAGTAGTTGTCATTAACAACGTTTATATACATTTTGAAAATCTGGTACCATGATGTGTGGTACTATTTCAGAAAATGTAGGAACGTTGACAGAATTAATATTTGAATGGATAAAGTTTGTTTGCCAGTGTTGTTGCTTGGTGTACAATTTTGTGAGAATTACATTCGCTGTTTAATTTTTTCATTTGTTCACGTCTTTCAGTCATTTGACTGCGGCCATGCTGGAGCACCGACTTTTAGTCGAACAAATCGATCCCGGGACTTATCTTTTGTAAGCCCAGTACTTGTGCTATCGCCTTTCTTTGGCCGAACCGCTAAGTTACATACCAACACACCAACATCGGTTGTTAAGTGATATATATATATATATATATAATATATATATATATATATATATATATATATATACGACGGGCTTCTTTCAGTTTCCGTCTACCAAATCCACTCACAAGGCCTTGGTCAGCCCGAAGCTACAGTAGAAGATACGGGAATATATACATACATATATATATATATATATATTATATATATATATATATATATATATATATATATATATATATATATATATATATATATATATATATGTATATATATATATATATATTATATATATATATATATGTATATATGTATGTATGTATGTATGTATGTATGTATGTATGTATGTATGTAGTATGTATGTATGTAGTATGTATGTATGTATGTATGTATGTATGTATGTATGTATGTAGAGAGTGAAACGAGAGGCTTCTTTCAGTTTCCGTCTACCAAATACACTCAAAAGGCTTTGGTCGACACGAGGTTATAGTAGAAGACATTTGCCCCACCGCCACACTGCGCTTAATATCAAATATATTTTTAACGCTATTAAAACTCTATTCATTGTTCTAACCTCGTCTCTGTTTTCATATGAATTTAACACAAACATACTACATCTTTCTAATCAGTTACAATTTCAGGAAATTTGTAAGTTACCTCCCTTACTTTCTTTAGTAATATCTTGGAATATTAAGGCGGCGAGCTGGCAGAAACATTAGCATACCGTGCTAAATGCTTAGCGCTGGTCTGTCTTTATGCTCTGAGTTCAAATTCCACCGAAGTCGACTTTGCCTTTCATCATTTTGGGGTCGATAAATAAAGTACCAATTGTGTACTGGGTCGATCTAATCGACTGGCCCCCTCCCCCAAAATTTCGAGCCTTGTACCTAGAGTAGAAAATGTCGGAATATTACGCACTACTGCTGTTATACAATCTATTTCAAAATTTTTCTCAGAAAGTTTATCAGTATTAATTAATTAATTTCTTATTTAACGGTATTCACACTAACTCCTGACATACGATCATCAATATCATTGACCCCCTTTAAGGCATTTCGTCTTTCCTTACGTTCGGAGTTCAGATTTCGCCAAGGTCGATTTTGCCTTTCATCATTTCGGGGTCGATAAAATAAGTACCAGTTGAATATTGGGGTCTATGTAATTGTCTTACACCTCCCACACTCTCCCAGAATGTGAAACCAATATCATTGTCTTCCTTAGAGCTAGCAGAATCGTTAGCACCCGGACAAAATTCTGAGCGATATTTCGTCCGGCTTTACGCTTTGGGTTGAATCTCCATTGAGGTTAACTTTGCATTCATCTTTTCGGTGTCGATAAAATAGGTAACAGTTAACCAAGGGGGTCGATATAACCCTCATATTCCCTCCCATAAAACTGCTGGTATTGTGCACAAATTTGAAAACAAGATAACTGACACCCTTTTCTTTTTTATTTTAGTCATTTGACTGTGGCCATGCTGGAGCACCGCCTTTAGTGGAGCAAATCGACTCCAGGACTTATTCTTTCTAAGCCTAGTGCTTGTTCTATCAACATTTTGCTGAAACGCTAAGTTAAGGAGATGGAAACACACCAACATCGGATGTCAAGCGATGGTGGGGGGACAAACACAGACACACAAACATATACACACACATACATGTATATATATACATACATACGACAGGCTTCTTTCAGTTCCCGTCTACCAAATCCACTCACAAGGCTTTGGTCGGCCTGAGGGTAAAGTTGAAGACTTTAGCGCAAGGCGCCACGCAGTGGGGCTGAACCTGGAGCCATGTGGTTGGTAAGCAAGCTACTTACCTCACAGCCACTCCTGCGCGTAACCAGGAAATGCTAATAGCAACTCACAAATTCGACTTTGTGTTATGCTAATCTAACCACATCATCATGTTAATGCAGTTGTACTTCATACTGGTTTTACCTTGTATTATTTCTCTTAAAGCTAATTCATAAAATATTTTAACCGTATGTATTCTGCAATAATAAATTTCTTGTTTGCAACTTTATTTCCTTTATTTTATTACAACTTAGCCACTTGCTGTGTCAACTTCGAAGTACGCAACATCTTCCAAATAATCTATCATTTTAAGTGCGTGTATATAGTTTTGCATGTATGTGTACGTGTGTGTCTGTCTGTGATTTTGTGCACGTATGTTCTCTTTCATTTTAAAAATTTAGAAAAAATTTTTACCGCCCACGTAGTCGGTAGCAAAGGTGAATGTTTGTATGTATCTATGTATCTATGTCTGCGTGTATGTATGTATGTCATTATTCAGTTTATTTCAAGATTTCTTGCCAATAAAGAAGGAATCGGTTTCTAGTTTAGAAACCGATTCCTTCTTTATTGGCAAGAAATGTATGTCTCTCATGCAAATAGTATATGCATATATGTATGCAGGTATGTATGTATTATGTATCTATCAGATATGAAAACAGAGAGAGGGGGAAGGGGGAGATGGGGAGAGGGGAGAGAGAAGGGGAGAAATAGATAGATAATTTTCATTATTAGCTACACAGGGTCGAACATAGGGGTCAGATATACAACTTTCTTTATTGGCCACACAGGGCTGAACAAAGAGGGAACAAATACAAACGTAGAGCTTTTCTTTTCGAAAATAAAAACAAAAAAGGAAAAAAATGAGAACAAATGTAAAATTTCGATCAAAAGGGATCGGAAAAAAAAGCGATCAAAAGGGATCGTGTAGGGATCAGATAGATAGAAAGGTAGATAGATAGATAGATAGATAGATAGATAGATAGATAGATAGATAGATAGATAGATAGATAGATAGATAGATAGATAGATAGATAGATAGGGCCATACAGGGCTGAACACAGAGGGGAAAAATACAAATGTAGAGCTTTTCTTTTCGAAAATGAAAAAGAAAAGGGGGAAATGAGAAAAAAAGTAAAATTCCATTCAAAAGGGATCGGGAAAAAATAAAAATAAAAATAAAAATAAAAAATAAAATCTAAAAAACGGTCAAAAGGGATCGTGTTTCACAGAAGAATTTTTAAAATGTAAGCAAGATTAGATTTATCCGTGGAAAGAAAAGCCTACGGAACAGACCACGGAATAAACACGAGATCAAAGTACTCTCTCCCTTTTTTCGATTTACAGGATCATGCTCAAACTGGTTTCGTCACTCGGACGCACAATCTTTGCTATATTCACCCACCGTTTTTTGAAACTTTCACGAGACAAAACCTGCTTCTCCATTCTCATCTTCCTTTTCAAGTGGTACTTGAAAAAGTTGATGAGCGAGTGGACAGAGAGGTAGTATTTGTCTGTAATCCTTTCGCTCGGGTCCACCGCACATATTCTTTCACCATGGCCACCAGTTCGTTGAAAACTGCATTGCCTTCCCGGTTGGGAGAAGGGGGCGGAGCAATCTTCACGATAGACTCGGCCCACACGTGACAGCAGCCGTTTGGCATAAGCCCACAGGTCTGAAATGGTTAGACACTGCACGTGTGCGTGCAGAACGGTTTCGTCGCTCTGACCGTATCTCGGGCAAGTCGGTTCTGTGTGTCTCAAACCGTCCCTGTAGAGCTTATCCCGAACAGGTAATGCTTCTCGATAGCACTGCCAGGCCAGGTATCTTTGGCGATTGTCCATAGGTCCCGGCCCGAAAGTTGTCCTGAACAGGCGGGTCAGATGTTCCTCGACGACGCCAAGATTCTGCCCGAGAACGTCGTCACACCTCCCCTCCACTAATCCTCTATAGAACGCCTTTGTTGTAATGAAGTCGCACAAGTTTGGTCCCGGACGGCAGAGTTACTTGAGTGCAACGCGACACTCGCGGGGCCATTCGCCTAGCCTCGGTCTCTGTTTGATCCACGACTGTAGTTCGGCCAAGAAGACGAGCTGCGGGAAAGCGCGTCGCACAAAAGGCGACCACACCTGTACCCGCCATCTATGAAGCCCCGGAGATGTCGCAGTCTCAGCGGATGTCTGCGCATCATCAACCACGGCATGCCTAGACCTCCATTTAGCGGGTGTTGACAGAAAACGGATCGTCTAACCATCGGAACGCTTCCCTTCCAAAGGAAGCAGAAGAGTATGCTTTCCAGTTTGATGACGGTAGGGTCGGGACAAGGTACAACGGTCAGACGGTACTCGATGAGGGATGCGATGTACGTGTTCGCCACCTCCGCCCGACGTTTTAGAGATAGCTTCCTGTCAGCCCATTGCTGGGTAAGAGTGGCCACCCTAGTCGTTATTTCGCCCCAGTTCTTCTCCATTTGGAGGTCCGAACCGAACCAGACTCCGAGCAATTTAAACGGTCTGTCGGTCCAGTGTCCCACGATGGAGACGCTGTTTGATGCCACGGGCTTGCTTCTCCAGGTGCCGAGTCGCAAGCCCACTGCCTTTTCCCGGTTAATTTTTGCTACCGTTACCGCTTTGTATTCTTTTAGTGTCTCACCGACCAGGTCGATGTGCTTGTGGCTCGACACTATGACGGTGACGTCGTCCGCTTATGCAGACACGCTCCTACCGCATCCCAGCTATCGTGTGATGCCCCTCGGCGTCGCCAGTTTCCACAGTAGTCGCTCAAGAGTCAATACATACAGAAGCAATGAGATGGGGCATTCTTGACGAACCGAACGCAAGATGTTAAAAGTCTGGATAGATGACAATTTACACGAACTACCGAGTGGATTCCGTTGTATAAGGCAGCGTTCCAACCGCGGAAGACGGGACCGAAACCAGCCGCTTTAAGGACAGCCTCCAAATAGTGATGGTCTACCCTATCGAAAGCTTTTGATTGATCCAAATTGATCAGCGCCCCACCCATGCCAGGATCCTTAACTACTCTGTCTATGATGTAGCGCATCAGATGAAGGTTGTCATGGATATTCCTACCCAGTACGGCGCACGTTTGCGCCTTGTCGACTAGTTTCTCGATGACAAGCGCCAACCTCTCGGCTAACACCTTGGCCAAAATTTTCAAATCTACGTTGATAAGAGTGATGGGCCTGAACTTATCTATGATGTCCCCCTTTTTTGGATTCTTTCTTAACAGTGCCACTGCTCCTCGCTTTACAAAGGCGGGGATACTCCCGTTTTGCTGCCAGTTGCAGTAGACAGCTGCCAAGACGCCTCCAAACAAGTCTGGCATATGACAATAAAGTTCGTAGGGCAGACCATCCAAGCCTGGTGACTTGTCTCTCGCGCAGCCTGCCATCGCATCCCGTACGTCGGCGGCTGTGATGGGCTTTTCACAACACTCCGCTTCTGTTGCTGAGAGTCGTGGCAGGGCATGCAAGTAGGCACTAAAGTCCACTCTGCGTTCTGACCCACCACTTGTCCCAAACAGTTTGGTAAAGTGTTGTTAAAAAGCCTCACACATCCTTTCAGGCTCGAGTAATTTGCGCCCCTGTTCATCTGTAAGTGACCTGATGGTGGCTCTGTTGCCTCGTTGCGTCTCCAGCACTCGGGCCCCTCAGGCTGCTCCAGCTCCTTCGTTCCTCACAGCACGCATCCTAGCTCTGACAATGCATTCTTCGTGTTTGGCGTTGAGGTGTTGGTCGAGGGCCAACCTCGCTGCCAGCACGTTGGACGCGATGCCAGTTCTAAGTGCCTCTTCTAAATTCTTAACTAAGTCTCCCTCTATTCTATTTCGGTATAATGCTAGGGCCTTACTGTACCTGGCCGATTCTGCTTTAATTGCTTTGTTTAGAGCATACCCCATCTGTTGTTGACGATGGCACCCGTCAATGCTCTCTTAACTAATGTGCTAATCCGGTCCCTGTAAGCCTGTCGTTCCGTGAAAGACGGGTTCACCTTCCAGTAACTAGGACCCTGCCTATGTATCTTATCTAAGTCAAGTGTACAAGTCACAAATTTGTGGTCTGTGTAGCTGACTATATGGAATTGTGGACAACCTACACTACCTTTATCTACTGTCCTACAGAATACTCTACCTAAGTATGATCTGGACGACCCGATGCGGTTGCTCCATGTCCACATTGACACATTCGGGTGGTCCAGTCGGTACCTGTCAGATAGTTGGAAACGTCTGAGCAGTTCTTTGAGGCATTTGCATCCCCTCCTATTACTATCTCTGCGCACGTAGTCTAGATGCGTGTCCAGAGTGGCGTTCCAATCCATCACTAAAAGTAAAGGTCGAGACGTTCCCAGGAAAACCTCTAGACGTCGAAAGAAATCTAGCCGGCCTGTTAAGGACGGTGCATAAACTGTTATCAGTCGAAATACACACTCATTGCTGCCATCGACATCCAAGACGACCAGCCTATCCTCCGGGTCTAGGAAAATTGCTCTTATGTTGAGGGCCAGACTCTTCCGGAGAAGTACTGCGGTGCCACCTCCGCCCATTCTAGGTAGACACGGAGAAAAATAAATGTCGAAATGTGTACCGAACATGTGCTGGAGTGGCCGCGAGCTGTGGAGTCTGGTCTCACAGATGCCTATGATGTGCAGATTTTGTGACTTGATGTCGTTTGACAGGTAGCCTTGTTTCCAAGGCGACCCCAAACCACGTACATTTATACTGCTCATTTTGAGCATGTTCCTATCGAAAAGATGAAAAAGAAAGAGAGAGAGAGAGAGAGAGAGAGAGAGAGAGAGAGAGAGAGAGAGAGAGAGAGAGAGTCACTTACTGCCCGAAAGTTCTTTGTTCTTCACCTCACAGCCTTTTCCCAGAAGGTTTTTATACAGTTTTTTGGACAAATAGTTTTGAAATCTCCCAACTGCATCAGCGTAGAGAGATTTCAAGGTGCTGTGTGTGTTCTGTGTTATGTGTATGATTTTAATGTGTTGCGGTGGTGTTGTGCGTGGGTGATTCTTTGTTTTGGATCATTTTCGGTTATGCTGATGTTTGACCTAATGTATTCCATTAGGTCGGGGTTGTTGGTGTTTATGGCTGTCAACATTGTTGTGACGGTTTGGTGATAGTGTGTTTGTGTTGATGTGTTTGTTTTCTGCGGATGTTTTAGTTTCGGGCGTGGTAAACCTCCCTGCTTTGTTTGTCTGCTTCTCTATTCTTTTTTACCCCCTTTTCTCCTTCCCCCTGTGGCTATTTGCCAATCCTCTGTGTCGTCTTCATCTAATGACATGTCAGAGGAATCAGAGGGTTGGAGGGGAAGTGTATTGGGGTCTATTTCTGACTGTGTTGACTTTGTTGTTGGTGTTGGTGTTGGTGCTGGTTGGTGACCGTTGGGGTGTGGTGTATGTGTTTTGGGAGATGGAGTATGAATATTTTGTGTTTGTGTGATTGTAGGTATTATTGTGGTGTGGGGGAGTGTGTTGTTGGGGGATTGGGAGTAGTAATTGTCACTTCTTCATCCTCGGCGCTTGTCTTCATAGCAGTTGTTCTTGGTGGTGGAATTGGTTTATCTTTAGTTGTTGGTGGTGTTGTTTCTGTTCTTGGCGCAAGTGGTGGTGCTGTTTGGTTGAGTTGGTTCGTTGGTTGTTGCTTTTCTTGCATTTCTGTGTATAGCTGCTTGATAGATAGATAGATAGATAGATAGATAGATAGATAGATAGATAGATAGATAGATAGATAGATAGATAGATAGATAGATAGATAGATAGATAGGCAGATAGATAGATAGAGAGATAAATAGATATTTAGATAGATGGATGGATGGATAGATAGATAGATAGATAGAGAGAGAGAGAGAGAGAGAGATAAATAGACAGTTATGTATGTATGTATGTATGTAT
>NC_042998.1:62846972-62864472 GCF_006345805.1 Octopus sinensis | reverse complement strand
ACGGTGGAGGTGTTCAAAGAGTCTAGAGTACTTATAGTACTTAAAGTAGCGGTATGTTAGTTAGTTAGTTAGTTAGTTAATTTTTTGGCTCAAAAAGCAAAAAGCAAGGCCATGTAGGGGGTATAAAGTGAGTGTGTCCCCGGAGTTCTATGTGTTAAGTCAGGTCTGACTAGCGCTGGATAATCATTAAGTAAAATAAACATATGCTTATCACATACAGGGAATGGGACACCGCAGAAATATTAAATGGTTTACGATACAAAAGATATCACTTTAAACTTGTTAAAATATTTGAAGTGGTTCATATGATCGGGAATGTAATTTCGAAGAATTCATAACGTTATTGTGATGATCTGATCAAACTTTTCAAATGTCTAATAATGTTTGTATTTCACCGTTAGCTTTTTTTAATTTTGAAAAATTAAAATTTATGTTTTGGTTTATTATTGTTTATCCTTTGAATTACACACACACACACACACACACACACACACACACACACACACACACACATATATATATATATATATATATATAAAAAACTGTGGAAAACAACTTGCGTGAATGAAGAAACTAACTCCTTACAACGCTGGGATAAACAACCCAATTTCTTTAATAACTACGAAACTCAGTTCAACATAGAAAACGCTTCGAATAACCCCTTCCTGAAGAAAAATAAACCAAAAACATACACAGAAATGAACCCACGTGTATCAAACACAAACCACAGATGGTCTAGGGGACACAACTCTACCATCTTGAACTCTCTTACTCCCCCAAATAACATTCAAACAACAATCAATAATTCAACCCACAGTAGAAAATCTGGACATAATCCTCAAGGCATCCTACATACAAATCAAAGATTCCATCGAAACCTCCAGACTAACTTAAATTTTCGGGGACCAATTCTTACCAGGAAGAACTTTCCTCCGAGATTTATCCCCAACATGGCTACATCAATTAGTCAACTAGAGACAACCTGACTAGACAACATAACTTCTCCCTCCACCCATACTACAATATTAAAAAATCAATTAAACCCAAACCACATCAGCCACAGACAATATAACAACCCTCAGTACAACCATAATCCAGTACGCTACACAGCTACTCCACCACAATCTTACTACCACAGACACACTTTACACTCATTTTTTCCTCAGCAAACTAAACAAAATGCAGACCTTCCACATCAATCCACCTGCTACAACCACTTTTTAGACGTAAACCAGAGAAATAGAGATATGAAATGGAACCAAATACTCAAGAACAACCGAAAAGAATCAACCTTTCAAAGAAAATCCTGAGTTCTACATAAACCAAAATTCTAGCAAGAGGTTTAAAATTTTCTCCTACCCACCCCCCGCAGATCGAACCCAAATGACATTAAGGACAATACTATGGATTTCTGCCGAAGATTACGCCTCACAGAAGCACTTCACAACTACACCAGTGAAGATGACTCAATAGTAAAAAACGAAAGTGAATACCGGCCTACAAAAGGCAGAAATAAAGCACTTGATGTCTATTGTGAACACATAACCAGTTTTCCTTATAATACCCTACAAAAACAACAAATTAAATCCAACCATAATATAAATGAATGGAAAGACGTTGTCGAGCTAAAAAATGATATAAACCTCACCATTAAAGAAGCTGACAAAGGAAGAGCAGTAGTGGTGATGGACACAGAATACTACAAACATTTAATACTTTCCATGTTGGAAAATAATATTTACTATGAGAAGTTAATACAATACAACCCACAGAAGACACTTAAAGACTTATCGTCCTTATTTCAAATACATGGAAAGGGTCTCACTAAACATGAAATAGACTATTTATCCAATTTTAAATACAGTCCTAGTCTATTCTACGGATTACCCAAAATACATAAAAATCCACATATTTGTAAAGCCTACAAAGTCTCTACAAGCCTATGCATTAATGTCCCTCCCCCTACTGCCGTCAAGCTGAGACACATCATAGCTGGGCCTTCCTGTGAAATCCACCGTTTGAGCAACTTCCTCGACATCTTAATCAAACCGTTTTTAAAATATGTGAAAAGCTTTATCAGGGATGACCTAGACATGCTGAACCACCTCCCGAAGACAGTAAAGAAAGGAACCCTGCTGGTATCTTTCAATGTGGTGTTAATCTTTGTATGCTCTGCATATGTGCCTTCTTTTTCAGTATATATCGTGTATACTTTCTTTCTTTGTTTCTTTTCTTTTATCATTTCATTATATTTAAACCCCACACTGTCTTTGTATCGTCACACTCCTAAGCGTTCTCCCTTGTGGCAAATAAATGAAATCAAAATCATTATTATTATTAATACATGAATGCGGTGAGCCGGCAGAAACGTTAGCACGCCGAGTGAATTGCTTAGCGATATTTCGTCTGCCGCTACGTTCTGAGTTCAAATTCCGCCCAGGTCGACTTTACCTTTCATCCTTTCGAGGTCGATAAAATTAAGTACCAATTGCGTACTGGGGTCGATCCAATCTACTGGCTCCCTCCCTCAAAATTTCAGGCCTTTTACCTCTGGCAGAATCGTTAGCACGCCGGTGAAAATGCTTCGTGTTCTGAGTTCAAATTCCGCCCAGGTTAAAGTTACCTTTCATCCTTTCGAGGTCAAAAATTAAGTACCAGTTGAATACTGGGGTCGGTGTAATTGATTTACCACGACTCACCCCCAACTTGCTGGCCTTTTGCCAAAATTTGAAATCATTATTATTATTAATTTTATTATTATTATTATTATTATTATTATTATTATTATTATTATTATTATTTTTTTTTTTATTTTTATTATTATTATTATTATTATTATTACTGCCGGGCAAAATTGTTAGCAGTATTTCCTCTGTCTTTACATTCTGAGTTCAAATTCCGCCAAATTTCGGAGACGATAAATTTAAGTACCAGTTACACACTGAGGTCGATGTAATCGACTTAATCTGTTTGTCTGTCCTTGTTTTTCCCCTCTGTGTTTAGCCCCTTGTGGGTAGTAAAGAAACAGATAAAATTAAGTACCAGTTGAGTACTGGGGTAGAACTGATCGACTGGCCCCATCCCCCAAAATTTCGGGCCTAGTGCCTAGAGTAGAAAAAAATTATTACTTTAAGGCGGTGAGTGGGCAGAAGTGTTTAACGTGCCGGTCAAAATGCTTAGCGGTATTTCGTCTGCCGTTACGTTGTGAGTTCAAATTCCGCCGAGGTCGACTTTGCCTTTCATACTTTCGGTGTCGATTAAATAAGTACCAGTTACGCACTGGGGTCGATGTAGTCGACTTAATATCTATGTCTGTCCTTGTTTGTCCACTCTATATTTAGCCCCTTGTGGGTAATAAAGAAATAGGTATTTCGTCCGTCTTTATGTTCTGAGTTTAAATTCCGTCGATGTCGATTTTTACTTTCATCCGGGATCGATAAAATATGTACCAGTTGCGTACTGGGTTCGATATAATCGTTTGGTCCCCTCCTCAAATATTTCAGGCCTTATTATTGTTATTATTATTATTATTATTATTATTATTATTATTATTATTATTAGAAAAGATTATTGTTGTGGTTTGGGTTGTCCGGAAAGTTCGTGCCGATTTCGACTTATTTTAGAACATGGTAGAGTCCATAAAATAAGATTTGACTACTCTTCCATTTAAAGCACAGTTTAAGCTATGTTTTCGTGGAAGAAGATTTATATTCCTATAACCTGTGTTAATTCTGTAACCCTTTAAAATGGAAGATAAGGAAGTTCATTTTTGGCACTTGTTGCTTTGGGAACCGGACAAAAATTGCTGCAGCTCGGCTGGGATGTGTTACCCCACCCTCCATATTCACCAGATATTGCTCCTTCGGATTTCCACTTATTCAGGTCTCTGCAGAATAGTCTTAATGGTAAAAATTTCAATTCCTTGTATGACATAAAAAGATACCTTTATGAATTCTTTGCCATGAAACCACCTCAATTCTGGGAAGAGGGTATTTTCAAGTTAAAGGAAAGGTGGAGACGCATTGCGCAACAAAATGGTTCATATCTGGTTGATTAAAAATGGAATGGCAAGTATTTATTGACCTTTTTCTTTCCTTTAAAAATCGGCACGAACTTTCCGGACAACCCAATACATTATATAGGAACTATATGACCATTAAAGGAGCAATCATCACAGCCATCATCATTAGAACTGTCATTAATACCATGACGATGATAATAATTAATATGAATGCCGTCATCGTTAATTTGGTCATCGTATCACTTTTTGACTTTTATTCAATTCTTCGTTCGCTAATTTACAAAATTCTTTGTAAATTTCTCCTTTTTCGTGGAGATATTAAAAAACAAGAACTAACATAATTATTATTAAATACGCAGTATAAAAATAATAAAATATTTTCGTTTGAGATTTTTTTCTCCTATTTTTTTGGTAATTGTTTTTAGGCTTTTAGAGACATTGTCAATAAATTAGACGTGGATATCTGCTCGGTCTTGTTAAATCTCTTCCATTACACTTCAAACTGTTCGGTGTAAATGGAGAAGTTCTTGAAGCAGACAAGCCAGATAATAAACAGTCGTGAAAGACGAGAAGTTCCGCTTGGTTACTACCAAATAAATCATCTTTAAACGTGACATCCTGTATTGTAGCCGATACCGGGGTTCGAAATTTTAGATCGGCTGCTGTCATTCAATCTAACAATGAAGTTAACTCTTCTTATATAAGCAAAAACAATTAAAAGAACATGACTAATCTTCTAAAATCTAAAACTGCTTTTATTAATTCAGCGAGATTCTTGCAACTTGAGACGCTCACAGACCTTCAGAAATCATTATTCTCCAAGAAATTCAATCTCCTCCACAGCGAATCTCTGTGTGAATAGCAGACATTGGAGCGTCTTTTTAAAATCATTATTCAGCTGTGTTTCTTCTCATTCCATATCATCTATAAACCAGAGAATTTCACCGAGAGAACATATCTTCAATTCATCACACTTTTCCGTGATATATATTAATATCTTGCCATTCGTTTTCTCATAAATTGGTGTAAGTTTGATATACGTGCATGTTAATCTATAAATATTCTTATGATTTACTTTCTTATTTTTTTATCTTTTTCTCACTCCCACCACCACCTCAACCATACATTTTATATCTTTCGTTTTTCTCGCTTCCATTTTTTTTATCTTTCACTTCTCCTTCTCTCTCACTGTCTATCTATCTCTCTATCTCTCCTTTTATCTTTATATATCTATCATCTAATAAAAATTGTTTACCAAAATACGTGGTTAACATTATCAATATTATATCTGTAATGTTTCATTTTTTCCCATCTGAACATAAATAACTAAAGATATATTTTTATATATATTGTTTCCCTCTGTTAGTCTGTATGTTTGCATCCAATTGTGCTGTGTCAGTTTTACGAGGAAACATTACTTGCTACGTAACATAATTTGTATTTCGATGGTTGTTATGCTTTTTATCATGTAAATGTAATCCGTAAGAATGATTCTGATAACTCTACTCTCCAAGACTAATTCTTACAGCAGTCATAGAAAAACATTAATATCCATAACTAAAAAATAGTTTATTTGTACATCATTCACTTCTTGACCTGGTGGAATAAATTTAAGTTAACAATGACCCTCAATTGTGTTGACACCACAAAAAATAGGAGCCAGGAAGGGTTTTGTGTGCTTCCTTTTGGACTTCATTATTTTAATTTAGAAAGTAAACTTTAAACATCGGATTTTCCCGTGTAGAAATTGTCGTAATATATAGAATAAATATTGAAAAATCGTCGCTATTTTCCAAATCCTGCTGAATTTCACATGGAATTTTATGCCCTCCAAATTTGTCTTCGTGTATAAAGTTGATGTAACATTTTTGGTGGTGAATACTGGTAAGAAGAAATTCGATGTACATGTCGGAATAAAAGGAACACTCCGTCGGTTACGACGACGAGGGTCCCAGCTGATACGATCAACGGAAAAGCTTACGCGTGAAATTAACATGCAAATGGTTGAGCACCCCGGAGACGCGTGTACACTTAAATTAGTTCTCAGGGAAATTCAGCGTGACACAGAGTGTGACAAAGCTAGTCCTTTGAAATACAGGTACTGCTCATTTTTACCACAATGAGTGAACTGGAGCAACATGAAATAAAGTGTCTTGCTCAAGGACACAACGCGTCACCAGGAATTGAACGCACGACCTTGCGATCGTGAGCCGAATGCCCTAACCACTAAGCCACGTACCTTCACATGTCGGAATAGTCTAAGCAAATTATGTTGCAGTGTTTGTTTGTTTGTTTATTTGTTTGTTTTTACTTTATAATTATTGTTGAAGAGGCCACTAACCAATATAATCGAACCCGGTGTCTTTCTATATGGACTTATTGTACTAAACCCGAAGATATGAAAGAGTAAGGCGATTCACTGTGGGATTTCAAGCAGATTATGGAGAAACAGAAGTAAACACAATAATGTATTCATTTAGTCCGCTACTTCTCGTAGCTAATTCCTTTTGGTATCCAGTGTTTCAGAAACGAAATATTAGCTTCTCCCTAAGGCACAAATGAAATGCATGCAGCTGAGAAATCTATGCGACTGGATTTGTCCCAGTATGTTACATTCATGTTTACTGAACAATGTCTGACTATTGATAAAAGGAATTGCCTTAAGGCACTCAAGAAAATTTGTTATTACTTCGAATGTGATGGAACACGTAGATCCAGAATCTTCGACATAATAAGCATTTAATAGCAACTATTGGAATTGTTGCCGTTCATGATGATGATGAGGATGATGATGATGATGACGACGACGACGACGACGAGGACGATGTTGCTATTGGTGGTTTGACAATAAGAATCAGGATTATGGTAATAGCAAGAAGATGGAGGAGAATGTCGTGCTGGTATCGGTGGTGGTTAAGTTGTTGCTGTTGTTGTTGTTGGTGGTGGTGTAGTGGTGTATGGTAATGAAGATGATGATGATGATGATAATGATAATGAAGTCAACTTTGAGGAAGAGACGGATGTTGTATGTGCACGCTAAGTTCAGTTCCTATTTTCAGGTATACATTTATAATTATATATATATATATATATATATATACATATATATATATATATATATATATATATATACTATATATATATATATATATATATATATACATATATATATAATATATACATATATATATATATATATATACATATATATATATAATATATATACATATATATATATATATATACATATATTATATATATATACATATATAATATATATATATATATATATATATATATATATCTATATATATATATACATATTATATATATAATATATATATATATACATAATATATTATATATATATACATATATATATATATATTATACATATATATATATATATATACATATATATATATATATATATATATATATATATATATATATTATATATACATATATATATATATATATATATATATATATATATATATATATATATATATATATATGTATGTATGTATATATTGTGGGAATTTACAAAAAAACAAACAAAAGACGAAGACGGGTGTGGAAACAACAAACAGATGTATTAGTTTAACGCTCGGGAAGTGAGAAAGTCCTTTACGTTTGTAGCCTACGCTCTTCGACAGAAAGGAACACAGAAATAAACAGGGAGAGAAAATTTTAAAAAAGGGTTTTGTGGCTAGCGATCTACCATGGCGAATGGCGGACAGAGGTGGTCAGACAGGAGAGCTAGGAAGTAAGGGGTATAATAAAGTAGTGATGATCACAAAACGAAGTTGCACGTGCGTATGTGCATGTGTACGTACGTGGATGATGGTGTTGATGCTGGGAATTGGTCAGTACCGTATATATATATATATATATATATATATATATATATATATATATTATATATATTTACAAAATAACATAAGACGAAGACAAGACGGTGTGTAAAAAACAAACATGTATTTGTTTAACACTCAAGAATTCAGAGTCTTTTACGTTTCGAACTTACGCTCTTCGACAGAAAGGAACACAGAAATAAACAGGGAGAGAAAATAAAAAAACTTTTAATGGCTAACGATCTATCATGGCGAATGCCAGACAGAGGGGCCACTCAGGAGAGCTAGGAAGAAGGGGAGATGATAAAGTAGTGGTGATCCTAAAACGAAGGTGCGCGTGAGTGTGTATGTGAGAGCATGTATGTGCGTGTGGAAGGGGACCGGTGACCTTGGCGTGTGCTTGTGTGCATGTGTGTGTGGATGATGGTATGGGTGCTGGGAAGTGGTCAGCGGTTATTGCTATGGTAAAGAAGCTAAAGCACGCAGAATCAAGCCGCTTGGCAAAGATTGGCCTTAAACTCTACTGTGTATGCGCAGTAAGTTTTAATGTTCTAGCTCACTTTCGCTGTTTACAGCAGTAATTGGAAGGAACGTGATTTGTGTAGCGTGTTATGGTCGCATTGACCATGACAGAGAAAGTTTAGCAGAGGCCGGCGCAAAGTTGCAGAAAGTGCATGGAGAGGAATGTATGATCTGCCCACAAGCGTATGAGTCGTTCAGAAGTTTCTAAGACGGCCCAAACATTGTCGATATTGACGAAATGGTCTCAGAGACCCGTAACCAGCAAAACAAAGAAAAAGAATTAGATATTTGCGTGTGGCTGTAAGGAGATATCGTCGAATCACCATCTGTGAGTTATCAGAGGATGTGCAGATTAATTATGGTTCATTTCAGTCCATTATCACTGACGATTTGGGTATGAGATACTTGTCTGCCAATTTTGTGCCAAAACTGCCTTCAGCTGACCACACCACCAAAAAAATAAAAAACACCCGAGCTTCCGTTGCCCAAGATTTCCCTGATTGTATCAAGAACGATGAAAACTTTTTGGAATCTTTGCGTAGGCCTCTGAGCAGTTATCTCCAAGCTTTTGGCAAAATTTGATGCGGTTTCTCTGCTCAACTTTCTCTGTCATGGTCAATGCGACGATCCGACGTTATACAAGTTCCTTGCAAGCACTGCTGTAAATAGCAGAAATGATCTGGAACGTTAAATCTTAGTGTGCATGCACAAAATAGTTCAAGGCCAATCTGTGACAAGTGGCTTCACTTTGCGTGTTTTAGCTTCGTTACTATGGCAACAATCCGGATATCTATTGATAAGACCACATATATACTCCTTCCTGGATGGGAAGCTGGTTCGTTGCAATGTTACTCGTTTTGGCAGCTGAGTGGACTGGAGAAACGTGAAATGAAGTGTTTTGCTTAAGAACACAACTCATTGCCCTGTCCAGGAATAGAAGTGATCAAATCAACCGAAATCTTACGACCAAATGAACCCTTATACAGAGAACCTGTGATCAAAGACATCTCATTGGAGATGATCCCTATTTTAAAAGTTTTATGAGAACATTATCCTTTATTCTCAATTTATGCACTGCGAAGAGAGTAATTTAAGAAAAAAATGGTTGCTATTTCTAGCATTCGGTGTTGCCACTTTGATAAACGCCAAACGACTAGTTTCTAACACAATGAAAAGAAATAAGTCCCGTTGTTTAATATTTATAATGTCTATATAAGAGTAGTGAGGGTTTGTGGTCTAGTGAAGAAGGGTTGAAGAAGGAAGTGATAACCCCTTCTCACCAGAGATGCTACAAAATCTGTTTACTGGCCCTATAGACCACCGTGGATATGGTCAAGTCGAGATACTGTATGTTATAGAATTGTTAAAATTAACAGTCATATACATCAGGGGCTGAGAAAATTCAGACCACGGCTGCACTGCATAGGGCTTCCTTTCTTAATGAATATGTGAATTTGCACACCGACATTCTTTATCTTTCGTTATCCATCTTTACTTAGAGATCAGTAAAATGCAGCATAGAAAAATAGAGCCTATGTTTCGCTTTTGTGGTGGTTCAAATAAATCAATATTCTATATTAATACGCAAAAGATAAAAATTCTTTCACTTGATAAAAAAAAAATGAATAAAATTTCCTCTGGGGCGATATTCTCAGCTATGTTTTTTAGCTTCGTAAATGAATGTCGAGGTAGAGATTAACAGAGTCTCATACGCTATCACAATATATTTTACATAAATAATCGATTCGAAGACAGGAGGGAAAGACAAAAATATTTGCTTGTCGGTTGAGGAAATCAGATAATCCGCCTGGTACCACATATACCTCGAAGTCACAATCACCCTAACTCATTCAACCAAACTAGAAATGTTTTTACTTTTCATACATAACACGTACTGGTTTCTTTATTACAACAGATGACATTGAAAAAAAATTTTAATATAACAACTAACATCTATTTCTATAGCTGTGTATGCGATGGTTTCATCATATTTCACTTGGTCAAAAATATGTACAAAAACATGCGAATAAAAAATCAGCTCCAAAATTTTTCACGGATTCCTTATATACATGATAGGCGCCATCATGGCGTGGAATTGAAAAACTAAAATTGATGTTTACGAAAATAGTGAAGAATGAAATAATGCGATAGCCCTGATAAATATTATGTTGCACAAACAGTTACCGTAGATGTTCCGCTTTTTATGAATATTCTTTACTTTTTTAGTTTCGTGCATAAATTAATCTATCTACATTATCTATTTCATGAAAAACACAACGCAAATCAGTTCCAATAACTTTAAGCAATACAAAGCCTCGCTGCGGGGGAAATAAGAATGTAAATGTATTCTTCCAATATCGTTGATGTTCAGAATTAGGCTAGCACCGTAATGGATAACCGAATTTGCTGATTGTTTCTGACGGCATAGCTCGTCATTAATTTATCAATATCTAGTTTATACTCAACATAAAAATAACTCAGAAGAACTGAGATAAATTTAAACATTACAAAGCAATGAGTGAAATAATAATGTAATGTACTGGCATTCCGTCGGTTTCGACGATGGGGGTTTCGGTTGATCCGATCAACGGAACAACCTGAACGTGAAATTAACGTGCATGTGGCTGAACATTCCACAGACACGCGTAACCTTAACGTAGGTCTCAGGGAGATTCAGCATGGCACAGAATGTGACAAGGCTGGCCCCTTTGAATTACAGGTATAACTCATTTTCGCCAGCTGAGTGAACTGGAGCAATGTGAAATTTTAAAAAATCTTGCTCAAGGATACAACACATCACCGCTTTTTTCGATCGCATCTAAACTACTAAACTACGCGCCTTCATTATTTTGTAATGCACTATCAGTGAAATAATACTGTAAAAACATTCTCTCTAAGCAAGAGATGAGCAGACGAAAATAAAAATAGAAAACACCTGAAATATTTCGAATGTGCATTTGATTCTGTTCCATCGATAACATTATTGGAAGTTCGAGCGAACCTTGTTATGTTAAAAGATTCCATTGCCTTCGGCTTTAATTCATAGTTATTGTTATAAAAGTGTAACACTCGTACACATCTCGAAACGATCAGAATTATATTACGATCAGAATTATATAGGCGGCGAGCTGGCAGAAACGTTAGCACGCCGGGTGAAATGCTTAGCAGTATTTCGTCTGCCGCTACGTTGTGAGTTCAAATTCCGCCGAGGTCGACTTTGCCTTTCATCCTTTCGGGGTCGATAAATTAAGTACCAGCTATGCACTGGGGTCAGTGTAATCGACTTAATCCCTTTGTCTGTCCTTGTTTGTCCCCTCTGTGTTTAGCCCCTTGTGGGTAGTAAAGAAATATATATTACGGAAAATAGTTTGTGCAAGGCGACGAAATGGTTCTGTCGGTTGAGCGTTGTATAAATTGCCTAGCGATATTGTTCCGGCTTTTCTTTAGCGTTCTGAGTTCAAATCCCGTGGAAGGCATCTCAAGGGTTATGTTTCGCGCAGTCAATAAATAATCAAGTACCAGATCCGATTTTCCATCTCTCTCTCTCTCTCTCTCTCTCTCTCTCTCTTTGTCTCCCGCTCTCTCTCTTTCTCTAGCTATCTATTTAACTATCCACCCCTCCCCTCTCCCCCTCCCCCTCTCTCAAAACACTTGTCATTGTGCCGAATGAATATACTAGATACGAACCAATAAACCGTTCGTTATTTCAGAACAGTAGGCTGGCTGGTTGAGGCTTGAGAGAGAGATAGCTATCATTTCTAGCAGGTCAAGTAACAGCATAGGGGATTCCTCGATTAGTTTTCCATTAGTTTCTCTCTCACTCTGTCTCTCTCTCCTCTCTCTCTCTCTCTCTCTCTTTGTCTCCCGCTCTCTCTCTTTCTCTAGCTATCTATTTAACTATCCACCCCTCCCCTCTCCCCCTCCCCCTCTCTCAAAACACTTGTCATTGTGCCGAATGAATATACTAGATACGAACCAATAAACCGTTCGTTATTTCAGAACAGTAGGCTGGCTGGTTGAGGCTTGAGAGAGAGATAGCTATCATTTCTAGCAGGTCAAGTAACAGCATAGGGGATTCCTCGATTAGTTTTCCATTAGTTTCTCTCTCACTCTGTCTCTCTCTCTCTCTCTCACTCTTTCACCCTTTCTCTCTCTCTCTCTAGAAGAAGAAGAAGAAGAAGAAGAAATCAGCTGAGCTCAGCCCTTGAAAAAACAAGGTGAACCTCCACCAATTTTATGATACGTAAGTCAAGCCGTTGTCATGAAGACGCCCCGACGAATTTAAGCGTCGAAGGCAAGAAGCAATACAAATCATGTACCTTCCTTTTGGTATTTCAATGTCATTACTGAAGTATCCACAACAACCCTTGTTTCTGCTGCTGCTGCTATTACTACTACTACTGCTGCTGCTGCTGCTACTTATGCGTCACTTCTACCGGACCATTGGTTCTCATATTTGTAGTAGTTTGTTTATGTTTTATATTTTACTTGTTTCCGTCATTAGAGTGCGGCCATGTTGGAGCAAAGTCTTGAAGTGTTTTAGTCGGACAAATTGACTTACTTTGTGAACGTGGTAAAAACTGTCTCTTTTGTCGAACCGTTAAGTAATGGGATTGTAAACAAACCGGCACTGGTTGTCAAGCGGTGGTAGGAGACATACACAAAGACATACACATGCACACAAATATATATATGTAAATGCATGCCATCAAAGTGACACTGGTGTAACATATACGGGGCCCAATATAACCATTATGACAACCCGTCTAATGAGGGTACACCAGGCACATGAATCACAACCATATGTGCGTGACATGGTGAATTTTCTTCGAGTCGAGTATCCTATCACGTACAAAAGGTCCCTGAATAATGGTTGTTTAAGGATGTTGAACAGAATGCCCATGTTTCCAGAGGTGAATTATCCAAACTCCAAAGAATTCCTCTCAACACATGGCTGTGATACTCCCCCACTACTCCTGGTCGTGATCAGAGATACACATATCATCAGCCACTAAGGGATATGCTCAACCGGTTATGGTCAAGTAACAGACCAGTAAATCTATGGTATTGAACAGAATATTTGCTGTAGCCCATCATTTATATCAAGACAAAGCAATGCACATGATAACACTTCCAGTCAGTTAAGATCAGAAGACATGGGAGTCAGTGTGTGGCACTGCATATGCAGTGCGAAGGCGGGAGAGGTATACAGTAATATACACCTGGGAAGTCCTGGAAGGGATTGTGCCAAATTTTGACATTGAAAGCTATACCAATGCCAGAACGGGTTGACACCGCACAGTACCAAAGATCCCAACAATGCCATCGCACTTCAGGACAAGTTACTACAACAGCCTGGGTTTCAGGGGCCCACAGCTTTTGAATATTCTCCGAAAGACCCTCGAGGAACCTGCACAAATGACGGTAGCTACATCAAGCTTCATTCTACACCAAATACCACATATTAGAGAAGGATCTCCGGAGGTGCTCCAGCATGGACACAACTCCGAGCCGAAACAACAACATATATATATATATATATATTATATATATATATATATATATAATATATATATATATATATATATATAATATATATATATATCTATATATATAATATATATATATTATACATATATATATACACGATATACTCATTTCAGTTTCTGTCTACCAAATCCAGGTACAGGGATTTCGTCGGTCCGGGGATACAGTAGAAGACCTTTGTCCAAGGTGCCATGTGGTGGAACCCAACTCGAAACCACGGTGGTTTTGAATCAAGTTTCTTACCGCACAGCCAACCTTGTTACTGTTTTATTTTTGTTTAGTTTGTTTTGTCTTTTTTTTTTCTTTTTCTGTCTGTCTCTGCGTTGTAATTAGAGCTGACATCATTCACTTGGAAATATTCACGTCAGGCTAATTGTTAAACCTGCGCAGGTTCATAATGTTTAATGCTTCTCATTACTTTCGATAAGACAAAATCAATTAATTCTCCTAGCTTCAAATAACAATTAAACACCGTTTCGTCGTATTGCATGCTTTTCTGTAATCAAACCGACGGTTTATTAAATTATGAGACAAAAAGTAAATAATATGACCTTACCAATCTCTCTCTCTCTCTCTCTCTCTCTCTCTCTCTCTCTCTCTCTCTCTCTCTTTCTACCTCTCTCTCCCTATCTTTTTCCCTCGCTCTCTCGCTCTTTCCTTCTTTTCTCTCTAAATAGAGAGATAGATGTCCTTTCAATATTTCTAATTCATTTCCTCACTCTCTCTCCCTTTCTCGCTCTCTCTAAATAGATATATGACCCTTTAATCTTTCTAATTAGCTCTCTCACTATCTCTCTTTCTTGATCTGTTGCTTGCACTCTGTTGCTCTCTCTCGTTCTTTCTCTCTTTCTCCCGTTCTTTCTCTTACTCTGTCTCTCTTAATAGATAGACGGATAGATAAATAGATAGATGATCATTTAATGTTTCTAACTTACTCTCTCTCACTCTCTCTCTCTTTCTTGCTCTCTCGCTCTCTCTCTCTCTCGTTCTCTCTCTCTCCCTCTCTCTCTCAATAGACAGATAGATTGATCGATAGATAGATAGATAGATAGATAGATAGATAGATACATAGAAGATAAATAGATAGACAGACAGACAGACAGACAGACAGACAGACAGACAGACAGATAGATAGATAGATAGATAGATAGATAGATAGATAGATAGATAGATAGATAGATAGATAGATAGATAGATATGTTTCTTTATTAGCCACACAGGGCTGCACACAGACAGGACAAAATTACAAGGTAGAGCTTTTCTTTTGGGGGTAAGAAAAGGGGGTTTGGTTTTCGATCAAAAGGGATCGTAAATGGAAAGAAAGAAGACAAAAAAAGGGGGGGATAAAATAACATTTTTAAAAAAATGGTGGGGGGAACGAAAATAAAATTTGATTAATAGGGATCGTTATCACAGAAATGTCAATATGAAGTGTAAAGGGGAGGACAGGTGAGGTTTACCTGTGGAAAGAAAAGCCTACGGAAAAGACCACGGTAACCTCGGTCAATGAAGTCACATGTTATATTTCTTTTTTTTCTTGCAAATAAGCAACTCT
Organism: Octopus sinensis; assembly: GCF_006345805.1. Classification (NCBI taxonomy): domain Eukaryota; kingdom Metazoa; phylum Mollusca; class Cephalopoda; order Octopoda; family Octopodidae; genus Octopus; species Octopus sinensis. Next base: position 62,848,970 of record NC_042998.1, on the reverse strand, counting down.
CTGTATTAATTTTTACGGTTCATAGAATCATAGTCAAGGTGGCTTCGTCATTCATACGTGCCATCCTTGCTACATTCACCCATCTTTAAAACATTCACTGGACAAAACTTGCCTCTCTACTCTCACTTTCCTCTTCAAGTGATACTTGAAGAAGTTGATGAGAGATTGACCAGAGAGGAACGTGTTTGTCTCTAATCCTTTCAGGCGCGTCCACCAGATACATTCTTTCGCCATAGCCACAAGTATGATAAAAATAGCTCTTCCTTCCCGTTTGAAGGAAGGAGGCGTGACGATATTAACGATAGACTGGGCTGATAAACCGACACGTCCCACACGTGACAGCAGTCGTTCGACATAAGCCCACAGGTCGGAGATTGTTGGACACTGCACGATTGCGTGCAGAGCGGTTTCGTCGCTCTGGCCACATCTCGGGCAGGTCGGCCCCGTGTTTCTCGAGCCATGCCTATAGAGCTTATCCCGAACGGGTAGCGCTTCTCGGTAGCACCGCCAGGCCAGGGATCTCTGGAAGTTGTCCATAGGTCCCGGCCCGAAAGTCGTTTCAAACAGGCGGGTCAGGTATTCCTCGTCGACGCCCAGGTTTGTCCCAAGATCGTCGTCGTACCTCCCCTCCACTAATCCCCTATAGAATGCTTTGCTCGTGTTGAAGTCACTCAAGGTCGACCCGGGACGGCAGGGTTGCTTGAGAGCAACGCGACACTCGCGGTGCCATTCGCCCTTCCTCAGTCTCTTTTTGATCCACGACTGCAGTTGGGTCATGGAGACGAGCTGCGGGAACGCGTGCCTCACAAACGGCGACCACACCTGTTCACCGTCGTCTACATAGAGCCGGAGATGTCGCAGTCTCAGCGTGTGTCTGCGCATCATCAACCATGGCATACCCAGCCCTCCTTTTAACGGGTGTTGACAGCAAATAGATCGCCTGACCATCGGGACGCTTCCTTTTCACAATTAATAAGAGGAATGACCACTAAAGTAGATTCTTATAGGCTAGAGATAGACGTCAAATCGCCTTACCACAAAGGGTGTGTTCTGAAGAAATATATACATATATAAGTAAATAAGATAATCTGTAGAAGAATATGTAAATGTATGAACAAAGGATAATTCATTCATCCATTTATATATATATATATATATTATATATTATATATATATATATATATAAATGGATGAATGAATTATCCATACGTGGTCTGATCAATATATACATATATATATATATATATATATATATATGTGTGTGTGTGTGTGTGTGTGTGTGTGTGTGTGTGTGTGTGTATGTATGTATGTATGTATGTATGTAAATAAGTGTGTGTCTATGTCTGTGTCTGCGTGTATTTGTTCCCCACCATCGCTTGACAACCGATATTGGTATGTTTACATCTTCGTAACCTAGCGGTTAGGCAGAAGAGAACGATAGAATAAGTACTAGGCTTACAAAGAGTCAGTCCTGGGGTCGATTTGTTCGACTAAAGGCGGTGCACCAGCATCGCCGCAGTCACATGACAAAGAAATAAATGAATAAAAGAATATACGTTTAAAATGTTAAAATGAGTTATATGTGTGTATGTGTTTATATATGGAATGCAGAGGCCGGAAATATCAACATTATATTTGATACACAAACAGGATAACTATGCAGAGGAATCCCATTAAAGCAGCTTCGTGGAATTAATTTTGAGTATGTAAACCATATCAAACGTATCCGTCAGAAAATGTTGTCACGGTATCATTTGCCTATGAGACAACATGTGGTAAGAACACTACATAATGAAATCTGTAGACTGCTTAATCCTGAGGAAACAGATATCAGAAACTAAAGTGATGTGGAGGACATAACCATACGTGGTCTGATCAATAAGTATCTGGACTGTTGCCATAGTAACGAACCTAAAGTACGCAGAGTGAAGTCGCTTGGTACGGATTGACCTCGAACTTCCTGTGCCTGCGCACTACGTTTTAACAGTGTAGCTCACT